>NC_045958.1:103202382-103323563 GCF_010909765.2 Amblyraja radiata | reverse complement strand
ATTAAACTGCATCTTCCATGCATCTGCCCATCACCCACATTTCCAAGTCACCCTGCATTCCATAGCATCGTCCTCACAGTTCACACTGCCCTCACCCAGCTTTGTGTCATCTGCAATTTGTTAGTTACTTCGAATCCCTTCATCTAAATCATTGATGTATAGGTAAATAGCTGCGGTCCCAGCACCGAGCCTTGCGGTACCCATTAGTCATTGCCTTCCATTCTGAAAGGGACCCGTTAATCCCTACTCTTTGTTTCCTGTCTGCCAACCAATTTTCTATCCATGTCAGCACTCCACCCCCAATACCATGTGCCCTAATTTTGCCCACCAGTCTCCAATGTGGGACCTAATCAATGCTTTCTGAAAGTCCAGGTACACTACATCCACTGGCTCTCAAAGGTTCAAAGGTTCAAAGGTTTTTATTGATCACATACACCAGGTGTAGTGAAATGCTTCTTGCCATGCAGCACATAAAGAAAGAATACAGACATAACAATAATAAAGAAATTAAACATAAAAACATCCCCCCCAATGGTTCCCATTATGAGTGAAGGCACAGTGTCCAGTCCCCATCCCATGTCCACCCATAGTCGGGCCTATTTGAGGCCTCCACAGTTGCCTTTAAGGAGGCCCGATGTTCCAGGCCGTTCTCGCTGGATGATTGTACTCCGGCGTCGGGAGAATCCTCTCGGCGGCATGGGAACCCTGGAACGGCCGCTTCCCTCACCGGAGACCGTGGCTTCCGAAGCCAACAAGGCCGCGCCGGTTGGAGCTCTACCACTGGCCATCTCATCGAGAGATCCCAGGCTCCCGATGTTTAAGTTCAGCGCCGCCGCCCGCAGCTGGCCGCTCCACAGACCCGCAGCTCCGCGATGTTTATCTCGGCGGTCTCAGCGCAGCGACCCAGGCAAGGCATCGCCCGCTCCGCAATAGCACCAGCGCTGTGCCGCCGCCGAAGCCGAGGTACTGGGCAGTCCCCTCACAAAACGCCGCTCCAGGCCCGCTGGTAGGCCGCGAGGACGGGTCGAAAATGCAGCCCGGAGAAAAGCTACCTCTCTGACCAGGTAGGAACACTGAAAAGTAGTTTTCCCCCTCCCCACCCCACATATAAAAGTCTAGAACTCCATAAACAAAACACTAAAACTCACTAATATTTTTTAAAAGAGTGAAAAACGAACAGCTGCAGGCTGGGCAGCCACACCACAGGACAGCGCCCCCTCCCTTGTCCATTTTCCTATTTACATCCTCAAAAACTTCCAGAAGATTAGTCAAGCATGATTTCCCCTTCGTAAATCCATGCTGACTCGGACCGATCCTGTCACTGCTATCCACTGCTATTTCATCTTCTATGATTGACCAGCATCTTCCCCACCACTGATATCAGGCTAAATGGTCTATAAGTCCCTGTTTTCTCTCTCCCGCCTTTCTTAAAAAGTGGGATAACTTTAGCTACCCTCCAATCCACAGGAACTGATCCTGAATCTATAGTACATTGGAATTATCACCAATTGCATCCACATTTCTAGAGCCACTTCCTTAAGTACCCTGGGATACAGACCATCAGGCCTCTGGGGATGTATCGCCTTCAGTCCCATCAGTCTACCCAACACCATTTTCTGCCTAATGTGGATTTCCTTCAGTTCTCAGTCCCCCAATCCTCTGGCCACTAGTAATCAGGAGATTATTTGTGTCCTCCTTAGTGAAGACGGATCCAAAGTACCTGTTCAACTCATCTGCCATTTCCTTGTTCCCATAATAAATTCACCTTTTTCAGTCTTCAGTCCAACTTTGGCTCTTAACTATTTTTTTTCCTCGTCACATACATAAAGAAGCTTTTACTATCCTTTATATTCTTGGCTAGCTTTACCTCGACCCTCATCTTTTCCTCCCTATTGCGTTTTAGTTATCTTCTGTTGCTCTTTAAACATTACCCAATCCTCTTGCTTCCCGCTCATCTTTGCTATGTTGTACTTCTTTCTTTTATTTTTAATCTGACCCTGACTTTCCTTGTCAGCCATGGTCGTCCCTTACTCCCCTTGGAATCTTCTTCCTCTTTGGAATGAAGTGATCCTGTACCTTCTGTATTATTCCCAGAAATACCTACCATTGTTGTTCCATGTCATACCTGCTAGAGGTATCTTTCCAATCAACTTTGGCCAGCTCCTCCCTCATGGCTCCATGTCCCCTTTGTCAACTGTAACACGGACACCTCCGATTTACCCTTCTCCCTCTCATATTGGAGGATTACACTTACCATATTATGGTCACTACCTCCTAATGGCTCCTTACCTCAAGTTCCCTTATCAAATTCCGGTTCATTACATAACACTAAATCCAGAATTGCCTTCTCCCTGGTAGGCTCCTGTACAAGCTGCTCTAAGAATCCATCTCGGAGGCACTCCACAAACTCCCTTTCTTGGGGTCCAGTACCAACCGGATTTTCCCAGTCTACCTGCATGTTGAAAATCTCCCATAACAACCGTAGCATTACCTTTACGACATGCCAGATTTTAACCTTGATTCAACTTGCCCCTATATCCAGGCTACTGTTTGGGGCCCTTTACCCTTACAATTCCTTAGTTCTATCCATACCGACTCCACATCTCCTGTTTCAATGACACCCCATGCAAGGGACTGAATTTCATTCCTCACCAACAGAGCTACCCCACCCCCTCTGCCCACCTGTCTGGCTTTTTCAATAGGAGGTATATACTAGAATATTCAGGTCCAGCCCTGGCCCTCTTGCAGCCATGTCCTCTGTAAATCCCACAAAATCATACTTGCCAATTTCCAACTGAGGCCTCAAGCTCGTCCACTTTAATTCATATTTTGCACATTCATATACAACACTTTGACCGGTATTCACCTCCCCTCACACACCGGTCACTATTGCCCCTGACCTTACTCTCTTGTTGCCTTCACGAACTTTCTTTCCCAATAATTCGGGAGTTTTTGTAACTTTTACTGTACTCACTTCCCCTTTAACTCCATCTTTATACTCCCAGTAAACCTCCACTGGACATGTCGGTGGACATCTTAATGGGCAAGGATGAGAGGAGGCAGCCCTGATGTACAGGGACTGCGAGAACTCCAGGTGTAGTGCTGGGCAGAGGTCTCCCCACAGATCAATGCAGGGCTCAACACCCATGGGCATGGTCATTATGAGCTTTGAAGGTCTTACACGGGTGGTGAAGTTCAGAGAAGGTCTCATTAAATCCCACCTTTCAGTCGTTGGCACCACAGTCTCCTCCCCTACCCCCCCCCCCCCACCCTCCTCACCTCCATTCAGTGACTTCAGAAGTCACCTCCCAGCAAATCCCTATCACAGTTTGTGTCCAGCGTTATGATGCATCACTTACACACACACATATGCTCACGAACACACGCACATAGGCATGAATGCACTCACACACACACATACACACAACATGCGCACACACACACACGCATATACACACAACATGCACACAAACACATGTACACACTCACAAACAGACATAATGCTATCACACATGTACAAACACATGCACGCACATAGACACACACATGCCCACATACACACACATACACACCACAAGTACCCAGCACATCCACACACACACATGCTCATACACAACACACAACAGACCCCCACACAACAACAGACCCACACACACACAGACCCACACACACACACAGACCCACACCTTACACACTCACACACACAATATATGGTTTGCAGATGCACACGTACATTCACAGATATATGCACACAGAAATGAGAAGCACACACACAGTCACTGACATAACACACAAAGTAGACACATACACAGTGATACGACACACTGCCGCATATACACACGCCGCAAATGAGATGTGCACACATACAGGAATATAGACAGACACACAAACATACACCAGCAAGCGAACCACACAACACACCACACACACACACACAGCACACACAACACACACCACACACACACATACATAAAGACACTCGCACGCACAAGACATACAAATGGACACACCATACACGTACTCATACATTCATACAAAAACATACACAATCACCCTATGACACACACAAACCAAGAGACATTGACTCATACATGCATGCACGCACCCTACAGAATCACACACACATAGATATACAACCCACATGCACACACCCATACACAAATACACACACGCATAGAGATAGGCACACACGTACTCACACACACATGCACTCGCACCGACACACATGCAGCCACAAATGCGCACCAGACACACACAAATACACATTTTAGTACTGCACTTTCTCTGTAGGTGTAGCGCTTTTGCACTTCCTGATATACTCAATTTCTCAATATTTCAACATAAGGCCGGCACAGTGGGTCCCTCCCGGTTTTCCTTGTGTGCTCCGTTTTCCTCCCACATTCCGAAGATGTGCAAGTTTGTAGGGTTAATTGGCTTCTGTAAATTGCCCCAAATGCGTAGGATGCGAAACTGGGATCGCATAGAAACTGGTGATCGCTGGTTGGCTGGGACTCGGTGGGCCAAAGGGCCTGTTTCCATGCGGTATCTCTAAACTAAACTGAATCTAGAAGACATTTGGACTGGTACAAGGATACGAAAGGTTTTAGAGGAATATGGGGCCAAAGACGGGCAGGTAGAACAGGTTTACAGGTGGCATCTAGAGCATTCATGGGAAGTGTCTGTTTCCACTCTGTATGTCTATGATATGATTCCAACATAACGGGTGTCAGAGGTTACGGGGAGAAGGCAGGAGAATAGGGTTAGAAGGGAGAGATAGATCATCCATGATTGAATGGCAGAGCAGCTTGATGGGACCGAATGGCCTAATTCTACTATTCCTTACGACCTTCTGACCTTAGCATGCAAAACAAAGATTTTCACTCCATCTCGGTAAACTTAATATAATGCATCAATCAACCAAATAATGCCCATTAAATCAAGTGAGGAGAAACTCAGTGGGTCAGGCGGCATCTGTGAAGGGAATGGACAGTCCGTCTAATCCCTCCACCGATGCTGCCTGAATTGCTGGGTTTCTCCAGTACCTTGTTTTGCTTGAGATTGAAGCATCAAGAGTATTTTGTGTTTCCAACCAATTGCCTTGGTTGGGATGTATTGGTTACTAGAAGGTCCAGTTACTAGTTTAGTTTACTGTCAGGTGTATTAGGATTCATCACAGCATGGTTTGTGAAAAGCTCCATCCAAGACCGCAAGAAATAGCAGAGAGTTGTGGACATAACCCAGCCCATCGCACAAAACAACCTCCCTTCCATTGATCCCGTGTACACTTTACACAAGGCCAGCAGCCAAGACTATCGCCCCAGTCACCCCATCATCTCCCCTTCCCACCAGGCAAGAAATGCAGAAGTGTGAAAATGCACACATAGAAACATATAAAATAGGTGCAGGAGTAGGCCATTCGGCCCTTCGAGCCTGCACCGCCATTCAATATGATCATGGCTGATCATCCAACTCAGTATCCTGTACCTGCCTTCTCTCCATACCCCCGATCCTTTAGCCACAAGGGCCACATCTAACTCCCTCTTAAATATAGCCAATGAACTGGCCTCAACTACCTTCTGTGGCAGAGAATTCCACAGATTCACCACTCTCTGTGTGAAAAATGTTTTCCTTATCTCAGTCCTAAAACATTTCCCCCTTATCCTTAAACTGTGACCCCTTGTTCTGGACTTCACCACATCGGGAACAATCTTCCTGCATCTAGCCTGTCCAACCCCTTAAGAATTTTGTACGTTTCTATAAGATCCCCCCTCAATCTCCAAATTCTAGCGAGTACAAGCCGAGTCTATCCAGTCTTTCTTCATATGAAAGTCCTGACATCCCAGTAATCAGTCTGGTTAACCTTTTCTGTACTCCCTCTATAGCAAGAATGTCTTTCCTCAGATTAAGAGACCAAAAATGTACGCAATACTCCAGGTGTGGTCTCACCAAGACCCTGTACAACTGCAGTAGAACCTCCCTGCTCCTATACTCAAATCCTTTTGCTATGAATGCTAACATACCATTCGCTTTCTTCACTGCCTGCTGCACCTGCATGCCTCCTTTTAATGACTGGTGTGCCATGACACCCAGGTCTCGTTGCATCTCCCCTTTTCCGAATCGGCCACCATTCAGATAATAGTCTACTTTCCTGGTTTTGCCACCAAAGTGGATAACCTCACATTTATCCACATTATACTGCATCTGCCATGCATTTGTCCACTCACCCAGCCTATCCAAGTCACCTTGCAGCCTCCTAGCATCCTCCTCACAGCTAACACTGCTCCCCAGCTTCGTGTCATCTGCAAACTTGGAGATGTTGCATTCAATTCCCTCGTCCAAATCATTAATATATATTGTAAATAGCTGGGGCCCCAGCACTGAGCCTTGCTGTACCCCACTAGTCACTGCCTGCCATTGTGAAAAGGACCCGTTTAGTCCTACTCTTTGCTTCCTGTCTGCCAGCCAGTTATCGATCCACATCAATACTGAACCCCCAATACCGTGTGCTTTAAGTTTGTATACTAATCTCTTATGTGGGACCTTGTCGAAAGCCTTCTGAAAGTCCAGATATAACACAACCACTGCTTCTCCCTTATCCACTCTACTAGTTACATCCTCGAAAAATTCTATAAGATTCTATAAGATAACACCTTCAGATTCAGGGACAGTTTCTACCCAGCTGTTATCAGGCAACTGAATGGTCCTTTAACCAGCTGGAGTGCGGTTCTGACCTCCCATCCATCTCATTGGAGACCCTTTGAACTATCTTGAATGGGACTTTATCAGACTTCAATGTTATATGTTTGCACTAAAGAGCATCTTTGCATCCTTTATTCTTTATCTGTTTACTGTGGACAGCTTGATTGTATTCATGTATAGCATTTTCTTTGACTGGACAGCATGCAAACAAAAGCTTTTCACTGTACCTCGGTGCATTTAGGGCAAATTACAGAATCCAATTAACCGACTAACATGTGTCTTTCAAATGTGAGAGGTAACTGGAGCACCTGGAGAAACCCCACAGGGTCACAGGGATAACGTGCAAACTCTGTACAGACAGCATCCATAGTCAGGATCGAACCCGGCTCACTGGCGCTGTGCAGCAGCAACTCTACCACTATTATGTTGAAATGTTGAGAGGTTGAGTATACAAGCTGGCGCAACAAAGAAAAGTATCAGAGCGCAGTAGAATGTGCTGCAGCGACAGAGAAAGTGCAGGTAAAAAAATTGCAAAGGCTGCAACAAGGTGGATTGGGAGATTGATCCCGGGTCTCTGCCACTGAGACGCAGTGGCTCTACCACTGCTCCACTGTTATTGGTACAATTAGAGCCTTCCTCACCTCTCATAGTCAGGTGAATGACCTTTTGTAATAGAGGACGTCCATCGATGTTGTTCACATTGCACTGATATAGACCATTATCCTCCTGTCCCAGTCGCTCCACCATTATCGAGGCATCTCCCCGGCTGAGGTTCCCGATGAACTTAAACCGATCTCCTCTTGCCTCACGCCTCACTTCATCGCACGAGGAGTGGAAGGGAGCAGTGAACAGACACGTAATAATGGCATTCATACCCCGCAGGTCACCTTTGAACCAGCGCAGCTTGAGTTTGAGGATGTGATCAGTGGCTGGGAGGGTGAACGTACATGGCAACACAGCCGAGCCTCCTTCCACGGCAAACACTTCATCGGCAGTGGCTGCTGGAATAGAAAGGGTCGGTAATCAATATCGCGTCGGTAATATCGTGAATAATATTTAGTGCAAGATAAAAGTCAAGTAAAGTTTGATCCTAGACTATGATCAAACTTTACTCATAGACAGTCCAAAAGTCTCTTAATGAGGTAGATGGTGGTTCAGGACTGCTCTCTAATTCTAGTAGGATGGTTCAGTTGCCTGATAACAGTCGGGAAGAAACTGTCCCTGAACCTGGAGGTGTGCGTTTTCACACGTTTTACCCTTTTGAGCCTGAATCTTTGGCGTTATGTGTCAGCAACTCTAGCGTTGCGCCACTGTGCCAGCCAAAGGGAAAAAGACAGAGGACATTTCAGGTCAAGCCGTTCTAAATGTTGTCCGTCCTGTTCCCTTCTCAGCTGCTGCCTGACCCGTTCACTCCCTCCAGCACTTTGTCATATTTCCCAAAACACAAAATCTTTGTGAAGCCACTGTGGTTCAAAAAGGCCATTAAACAAATACATTTTGGAATCAACATTTCAAATTGTGGATTTTCACGTGGAAAGAAATTGTGTGGAGGGCGGGGGGTGGGGGGGGGGGGGGTAAGTAAAGGCCTGGAAGACATTGATCTGAGGTTTGAAATAAACCTTCAGGAAGAAATTAGGAGATTAAAAGGATGTTCCTTCAGAAAGGAGATGAGGAGGAATTTCTTTAGTCGCAGGGTGGTGACGTCATTGTCACAGACGGCTGTGGAGGCCGTACATTTATAATTTTAAGGTGGAGATTGATAGATTCTTGATTCAATAGACAATAGACAATAGGTGCAGGAGTAGGCCTTTCGGCCCTTCGAGCCAGCACCGCCATTCAATGTGATCATGGCTGATCATCCCCAACAGTACCCCCGTTCCTGCCTTCTCCCCATATCCCCTGACTCCGCTATTTTTTAAGAGCCCTGCCTAGCTCTCTCTTGAAAGCATCCAGAGAACCGGCCTCACACCGCCCTCTTAGGCAGAGAATTCCACAGACAGGTTCGTAAGGATGTCATGGGTTATGGGGAGAAGGCAGGAGAATGTGTTGCGAGGGAATGATAGATCAGCCATGATTGAATGGTGGAGTAGACTTGATGGACCAAACAGCCAAACTCTGCTCCAAGAACTTATGAACTTGGGACAGTGAGCCTCACATGCGCCGTTGTCAATGAAACAAGAAATGAGGGTTGGATAGCACATAAACCAAGGTTTTTCACTGTACCTTGATACCAGGAACGGGGTACTGATTGTGGATGATCAGCCATGATCATATTGAATGGTGGTGTTGGCTCGAAGGGCCGAGTGGCCCGCCCCTGCACCAATTTTCTATCTTCCTATCTTTCTATACGGCTGGAAGACCTCAGCAGACCAAGCCGTAACCGTGGAGAGAAAGGAACGACAGGCACAAAATGTTGGAGTAACTCCAGCTTTTTGTGTCTATCTTCATATGTAGCCTCCTGAACCCTCTCTAAGATCTCAGTCCATCACTCATTCCTGAGCATGCTACTATCTAAGCTGCCAGATGGTGGCGCAAGTGGTACAGTTGCTGCCTCACTGCCTGGGACCTCGTGTACAATGACACAGTCATAGAGTTATACAGCGTGGAAACAGGCCCTTCGGCCCAACTCGTCCATGCTGACCTCGCTCGTCCCATTTGCCTTTGCCTGACCCATATCCCTCTCAACCTTTCCAATCCACGAACCTGTAACAATGTTTTATAAACATTATAATTGTACCACTCCTTCTGAGAGCTCGTTCAACACACACATACCACCCTCTGTGTGAAATACTTGCCCCTCAGCTCCCTTTTACGTGTGCAGTTTTAGTTTGAAGAAACAGCTAGAAAACAAGCCCTTCAGCCCGCTGAGTCTGTGCCGACCATCCATCACCAATTTAACTTTAGGTTAATTTAGATTAGAGATACAGTGTGGAAACAGGTTCTTCGGCCCACCGAGTCCGCGCCGACCAGCGATCCCTGTACACTCGCTCTATCCTACACATCACGGACCATTTACGGAAACTAAATCATCTACAGACTTGCACGTCTTTGGGATGTGGGAGGAAACTGGAACACCTGGAGGAAACCCACACGGTCACGGGGAAAACGTGCAAACTCCATACAGACAACCGTAGTCGAGATCGAAGCTGGGTCTCTGGTGTTGTAAGGCAGCAACTATACCACTGAGCCACTCTGCCACCCTAGTTCTATGTTATCCCACTTTCTCATCCACTCTTTATACACTAGGGGCAATTTACAGAGAGCCAATCAACCTACAAACACATACATCCTTGGAATGTGGGAGGAAACCGGAGCACCAGGAGAAAACCCACGCGGTCACAGTGTGAATGTGCAAACTCCACACAGACAGCACCCGAGGTCAGGATCCCTGATGCTGTGAGTCAGCAGATATTTGTTAAACTTGGCATCACATTCGGCACAGACATGGCGGGCTGAAGGACCAGATCATGTGTTGTCCTGTTCTCTGTTTATTTTTCCAGTACATTAATGACTACATCGGTAGTACTTCCTGCTTTTGTACTGAAACTTAACGGTTCTTTCTTGCAGCAAATTTCCACATTGTTTGCATTAGAACAAGAGAAAGAGGAACAGGAGTAAGCCATTTGGCTGCTCGAGGCTTGTCTGCTTACACTGTGGCCGTGGCTGGTCACACCATCCCCTGCGCTATGCCTTCATCCCCCAATATCACTACATCTACCAGATTTTCTATTTTGAAGTCACAAAGAACATGCTTATCAACACCCCTGCTTCCTCACAAGTTTGAGGAGTCTCGACAGGTCGCTGAACACTCCACCCAACCTGTACAGGTTATACGGTGGAGAACATAAAGACGGGTTGTGTCGCAGCCTGGTTCAATAACTCAAACACACAGTAATGAAGGAGGCTGCAAAGAAGATGTGGGGTCTTGTCTTCCATGCCCTCAAGGTCGGCTGTGGGAGGCGCACACTGGGAATGAAGGCCGAAGGTGGCCAGGAGAGGAGAGGGATGACAGTCATTAGGTCATAAGGAATAGGGGTAGAATTAGGCCATTCAGCCCATCAGGTCTGCTCCGCCATTCAATCATGGCTGAGCTATCTCTCCCTTCCTACCCCATTCTCCTGCCTTTCCCCACAACCTCTGACACCTGTTATGTTGAAATCATATCATAGTCATACAGTGCGGAAACGGGCACTTCGGCCCAACTTTCACATGATGACCTAGATGCCTCCTCTACACTTGTGCCCATCTTTGGCCCATATTCCTCTGAACCTTTCGTATCCATGTACCTGTCCAAATGTCTTCTAGATACAGGCCCTTTGGCCCACCGAATCCCAGCCAACCAGCGATCACCAGTTCTATGCGATCCCAGTTTCTCATCCTACGCATTAGGCGGAATTTATAGAAGCCAATTAATCTACAAACTTGCATGTCTTTGGAATGTGGGAGGAAACTGGAGCACACAAGGAAAACCAGGATGGACCCGGGTCTCTGGCACTGTTACTGCCGCCACTGTGCCAGCCTTATGTTGAAATGTTGATAAGTTGAGTATATCAGGAAGTGCAGAAGAGAAAAGTATCACAGTGCAGAATGTGGCACTACACCTACAGAGAAAGTGCAGGTAAGAAAATGTGTATTTGTGTGTGTCTGGTGCTGCATTTGAGTCTGCATGTGTGTCTATGCGAGTGCATGTGTGTGTGAGTACGTGCATGCCTATCTCCATGCGTGTGTGTCTATTTGTGTCTGGGTGTGTGTATGTGGGTTGTATATCTATGTGTGTGTGATTCTGTAGCGTGCGTTCATGCACGTATGTGTCAATGTCTCTTGTTTGTGTGTGTGTCATTGGGGTCATTGTGTATGTTTTTATATGAATGTGTGAGTGCGTGTATGTGTGTCCATTTGTATGTCTTGTGCATGCGAGTGACTTTATGTATGTGTGTGTGTTACATTCTGGTGTATGTTTGTGTGTCCTGTCTATATTCCTGTATGTGTGCGCATCTCATTTGCGTGTGTGTGTATATGCGACAGTGTGTACGTGACACTGTGTATGTGTCTACTTTGTGTGTATGTCAGTGACTGTGTGTGTGTCTCATTTCTGTGTACATATATCTGTGAATGTATGTGTGCATCTGCAACTGTATATGTGCAGCATGTGTGTGTGTGTGTGTGTGTGTGTGTGTGTGTGTGTGTGGGTGTTGTGTGTGTGGTGTGTGTGTGTGTGTGTGTGTGTGTGCGTGTGCTGTGTGGGTGAGTGCGGCATCTGTGATGTATGTGCGTAAGTGTGTGTGTCCAGTGGAGGTTAACGAGAATGATCCCAGGAATGAGTGGGTTACATATGATGAGCATTTGACGGCACTGGGCTTTACTGGCTGGAGTGTAGAAGGATGAGAGGGTACTTCACAGAAACTTACTGAATAGTGAAAAGGCCTGGATAGAGTGCATGTGGAGAGGATGTTTCCCCTATGGGAGATTCGAAGGACAAGAGCCACCGCATCAGAATAAAAGGATGTACCTTTAGAATGGAGATGAGGAGGAATTTCTTTAGTCAGGGGTGGTGAATCTGTGGAATTCATATCCGTCGAGGGTGTGGAGGCCAAGTCAATGGATATTTTTGAGACAGAGATTTGCCAGATTTCTTGATTAGCACGGGTGTCAGGGGTTGCGGGGAGGAAGGCATGGGAATAGGGTTGAGAGGGTATGATAGATCGGCCATGTTGAATGGTAGACTTGGTGGGCCGAATGGCCTAATCAGCTCATATCACTTATGAACTTATGACACATCTAAAGCTCATTCAGCATGAGTCCAGCATCCAGTTCTTATTTCCTGCTTACAGTATCTCCAGCTCCCTCGTCCTGCTTCTCTTGACCAGTGTCTGATCTTCCTTCAGCTCCCAGAGGGAATGTCTCAGTGGTGACTGGGACTAAGGGGGGTTTGGCCACGTTACCCTGTGTGTTCCCACCGCCTCCACTCAACCATGTCCTGCTCGCGGTCACATGGATGTGGAAGGATCCCTACCGACACATCGTCACGTTCAGACCCCAAGCTGGTGGATCCTGGGCGGCGGAGAACGGTGCAACTCGGTTCGAGCTGGTCGGGAACCCAGAGCGGGAAACGCCTCAACCAGGATAAAGCAGCTGAGTGTGGAGGACAATCACGGTGGAGATCGTGACCTCATCCCCTCTTCCAGTTCCCAATTTTAATATTTACCAAAGCCAATTAACCTACAAATCTGTACATCCTTGGAGTGTGGGAGGGATCCGGAACACCCAGTGTAAACCCACAGAGGGAGAACGTACAAACTCCGTACAGACAGCACCCCTAGTCAGATCAAATCTGGGCCTCTGGCGCTGTAAGGCAGCATCTCTACCGTAGCCAATAGGGAATTTTTCTCTTTTGTGCATGCGTATGGCGTGATTGCAAGTCAAGAATCAACAGTATTTAATTATCATATGTGCTGAAACAAGACAATGACATTCTTATTTACAACAGCATAACTGGTCTATAGGCACATTAGATAGCATGATAATCGAAAGCTCAATAAAGTAACAAAAAAAACAATATTAGTTATAAAAAGGATAAAAAGGATGTAATAAAAACGACTGATGGTGGTTTATACCAAAGATAGATTCAAAATGCTGGAGTCACTCAGTGGGTCAGGCAGCATCTCTAGAGAATACTCCCTCTTCTCCCCTCTCGCATCAGGCAATAGGTACAGAAGTGTGAAAACGCACACCTCCAGATTCAGGAATAGTTTCTTCCCAGCTGTTTTCACGCAACTGAACCATTCCCATCAACAACTGGAGGGCGATCCTGAGCTACCAATGTCACTTGGATGTGATCCAAGTCACATTGAAGCCCCTTGGAATATCTTAAATCGGACTTTATTGGACTTTATCTTGCACTAAACGTTATTCCCTCTATCCTGGATCTGTACACTGTGGACGGTTGGATTATATTCATGTACAGTCTTTCTGCTGAGTGGATGGCACACAACAAAATAAGCTTTACTCTGTACCTTGGTACACCTGGCAATAAACTAAACTCATCTAAACTGGGTGACGTTTCTGAAGACAGGCCCTGACACAAAACATCACCTATCCATGTTCTTCAGTCTAAAGATGGGTCTACGTCTCCTCAGTCTGAAGACGGGTCTCGACTCAAAACGTCACCTATGCCTTTTCTCCAGAAATGCTGCCTGATCTGTTGTTACTCCAGCATTTTGTGTCCACCTTCACCAGAAATGCAGCCTGTCCCGCCGAGTTACTCCAGCACTTTGTGTCTATCCCGATATTAGTATATCCCATGGATTGACTGGAAAGCACACAAACACGGTTCTTCACTGTAACTCAGTACAGGCAACAGTAATAAACCTACACTGTACCAATAAGGCGATCGTAATTTAAAAAAAACACCTACTGTTTCCATGTACTGAGACCAACAGCAGAACTGTAGGCAGCCAAGTGGAGAGAATCATCATCGCTGGCTATCTCCTGGTGTCCAGCTCTCCGCACTGGGACTTTCTGCCTCTACACAATACAAAACCAGATGCTTAAGTCAGCGTTTCTTCACTTCCTGGAACACTCCCAACGAACAGTGAATTCAGTGACAATTAAGAGATGGGGGCGGCACGGTGGCGCAGCAGTTGAGTTGCTGCCTTACAGCACCAGAGACCCGGGTTCAATCCTGACCACAGGTGCTGTCTGTACGGAGTTTGTATGCTCTCCCCATGAATGCGTGGGGTTTCTTCGGTTTCCCCCACAATCCAAAGGCATACAGGTTGGTAGGGTGGTTTACCTATTGGCTTTGGTCCATTTGTAAATTGTCCCTAGTGTGTAGGATAGTGCTAGTATATAGGGTTCACTAGTCCATACGGACTCGGTGGGCCGAAGATCAGCGTTTCCACTCTGTATCTCCAAACTAAACCAAACTAAGCATTTTTACATTGAGAGTGGCCGCGTATGTTTTCTCCAGGTGCTACGGTTTCCTCCAAAGCTGTGCGAGGTTTGTAGGTTAATTGGCTTCTGTAAATCGTAATTTGTCCCCAGTGTGTGTTGGATGGTGTTAGTGTACGGGGTGAATGCTGTTTGGCGTGGACTCGGTGGGCCTAAGGGCCTGTTTCTGCACTGTATCTCTAACGTCTAAAGTCCAAAATAAAACACTGTATAGTTCCACATTTCACACAGAATGTCTGACCTGATGTGTTTCCAAATCTTCCTGTTGCATTATGCACTATAGTTGTGAAATCCCTTTCCAGTCAGAAGATCATTTGTAAACCCAGAACCTATTGACCATCTAAGTTAAGTGATTCGCTGGGGAACTGCAGAGGGAAGATCAGACTCAGCTGAGGTGGTGTGGGCCTACTGTTATATGTTGAAACAATAACAGTGTCGGATTTGCTTCTCAAAAGGACGTTAGTACTTCAATTTGTTTAGTTTAGAGATACAGTGTGATCCCACCGATCCCACGTCGGCCAGCAATCACCCACACAATAGTTCTATCTTACATACTATGGACAATTTACAGAAACCAATGAACCTATAAACCCACATGTCTTTAGAATCTGGGAGGAAACCGGAGCACCTGGAGAAACCCCACGTGGTCACGGTTTCAAGGTTTCAAAGTCAGTTTATTGTCACATGTACCAATTAAAGTATACAGCCACACGAAAAAAAAGCAACAAGACACACAACTACATAAAAGTCAACATAAACATCCACCACAGAGGATTCCCCACGTTCCTCACTGTGAAGGAAGGCAATAGAGTCCGACCTTTTTCCTCTTTTATTCTCCTGCAGTCGAGGTAGTCGAACCATCCACACTCGGGGCGATCGAAGACCCCGCGTTGGGGAGGTCGAAGCTTCTGCAGCTTGGTGTTCCCAAAGTGGGTCTCTAACCAGAGACCGTGAGCTCCACGATGTTAAAGTCCGCAGGCACCCGTGGTGGAGTTCTTGAAGTCGGTCTCCAGCAAAGGCCGCCAACTCCTCGATGTTAGGGGAAAATCGCATCTCCGTCCAGGTAAGAGATTAGAAAAATGTCCCCCCCCCACAGAAAACAAGCTAAAGAACATTAAAAACATACATTTAACACATACAAACAAACAACAAAGAAGGAAGGGACAGGGTGAACGTACAACCTCTGTACAGACAAACACCCTTAGTCAGGATCGATCCAGATCTTTGGTGCTGTAAGGCAGCAACTGTACCACTGTGCCATTGTGCCACCCAAATTGGACAGGATTTCACAAATGATCACTTACTTTTTATTCCAATGTCTACTTTGTTTAATTTCATCAGATCTGTCCATTGCCAAAAAGGCCAGCAGTTAATTGCTCCAAAAAAGACACCAGTGCTGGAGGAACTCAGCGGGTCAGACATCTTCCATCCTCCAGCCTCACAATTTGCAACTATTCAGTCCTTTTGTGTCACACATTCTGTCTTTACATCTCTGGTCTTTGTCTAACCATCTGCCTCTAACCGCCCTCCCCCCTCCCCCTGTATCAACCTATCACCTCTCAAGCTTTGTCCTGCCCTGCCTCTCTTACAGCTTTCTTCTCCCATCTACAATCAGTCTGAAGAAGTGTCCCGACCCAAAACATCACCTATCCATGTTCTTGAGGGAGGCTGCTTGTCCATTTCATGGGGCATTTTGGTTGGCATGGACAGATTGGGCTGAAGGGCCTGTTCCGTGCTCTACCACTCTATGACCAAAGGGCAGCACGGTAGTGCAACGTTAGAACTGTGCGGAGTTTGTACGTTCTCCCCGTGACCTGCGTGGATTTTCCCCGGGATCTCCGATTTCCTCCAACACTCCAAGGACGCACAGGTTCGTAGGTTAATTGGCTTGGTCTAATTATAAATAGTCTCATGTGTGTGTGGGTTTGCTGGTCGGCACGGACTCGATGGGCCGAAGGGCCTGTTTTTGAGCTGTATCTCGAAACTAATCTAAAGGAGGTAGTTGTACAGGTACAATAAGATCAGTTAAATGACAGGTGCATGGGTAGGACAGGCGTAGAGGGATAAGGGCCGGGCATGGACAAATAGGACTAGCTTAGACGGGACATTTTGGTTGGCATGGATAGGTTGGGTTGAAGAGCCTGTTTCTGTGCTGTATGACTCTATGACTAATAATATGGGTTATGTTAGGATTAGTGTAAACAAGTGGTTGATGGGCCGAAGAGCCTACAACCCTATGCCAACAAACCCATGATCTTTCCATTGTTATCCTCGAAGAGGAACCCCTCAGGGAATGCGGGGCTCAAATCTGATTTCAGAAAACAAACTGCTGGAGCAACTCAGCCGGTCAGGCAGCGTCTGAGGAGGAGAATTGATCTGTCGACATTTCACGGCAAAACCTTTCGTTAGAGCCTTCACCCCCTCAGTCCACCAATGATTACTGACCTCTCTCTCACCCCTCTCCCTCTCCTCCTGATATCCATCTTTCTCTTAGTCCTGATACAACATCAACTCCTTCCCATCCACAGATGCTGCCTGCCTGACCTGCTGAGTTCCTCCAGCAGATTGTATTTTGCTCCAGATTTCAGCAACGGAAGTCGCTTGTGTTCAAATCAGCTTTAACTACATCCCATTGTTTTTCATTAACGGCTTGAAAGATCCAGCCTGGAAACAGGCCCTTCGGCCCATCGAATCATTTAGAACGGAGATGAGGAAACACTTTTCCACGCAGAGAAAGTTGTAAGCCTGTGGAATTCTCTGCCTCAGAGGGCAGTGGAGGCCGGTTAACCATATAACAATTACAGCACGGAAACAGGCCATCTCGGCCCTACAAGTCCGTGCCAAACAACTTTTTTCCCTTAGTCTCACCTGCCCTGCACTCATACCATAACCCTCCATTCCCTTCTCATCCATATAACTATCCAATTTATTTTTAAATGATACCAACGAACCTGCCTCCACCACTTCCACTGGAAGCTCATTCCACACCGCTACCACTCTCTGAGTAAAGATGTTTCCCCTCATGTTACCCCTAAACCTCTGTCCCTTAATTCTGAAGTCATGTCTTATAGAATTATAGAATCTTATAGAATTTTTCGAGGATGTAACTAGTAGCGTGGATAGGGGAGAACCAGTGGATGTGGTGTATCTGGACTTCCAGAAGGCTTTCGACAAGGTCCCACATAAGAGATTAGTTTACAAACTTAAAGCACACGGCATTGGGGGTTCAGTATTGATGTGGATAGAGAACTGGCTGGCAAACAGGAAGCAAAGAGTAGGAGTAAACGGGTCCTTTTCACAATGGCAGGCAGTGACTAGTGAGGTACCGCAAGGCTCAGTGCTGGGAACCCAGCTATTTACAATATATATTAATGATCTGGATGAGGGAATTGAAGGCAATATCTCCAAGTTTGCGGATGACACTAAGCTGGGGGGCAGTGTTAGCTGTGAGGAGGATGCTAGGAGACTGCAAGGTGACTTGGATAGGCTGGGTGAGTGGGCAAATGTTTGGCAGATGCAGTATAATGTGGATAAATGTGAGGTTATCCATTTTGGTGGCAAAAAACAGGAAAGCAGACTATTATCTAAATGGTGGCCGACTAGGAAAAGGGGAGATGCAGCGAGACCTGGGTGTCATGGTACACCAGTCATTGAAAGTGGGCATGCAGGTGCAGCAGGCAGTGAAGAAAGCGAATGGTATGTTAGCTTTCATAGCAAAAGGATTTGAGTATAGGAGCAGGGAGGTTCTACTGCAGTTGTACAGGGTCTTGGTGAGACCACACCTGGAGTATTGCGTACAGTTTTGGTCTCCAAATCTGAGGAAGGACATTATTGCCATAGAGGGAGTGCAGAGAAGGTTCACCAGACTGATTCCTGGATGTCAGGACTGTCTTATGAAGAAAGACTGGATAGACTTGGTTTATACTCTCTAGAATTTAGGAGATTGAGAGGGGATCTTATAGAAACTTACAAAATTCTTAAGGGGTTGGACAGGCTAGATGCAGGAATATTGCTCCCGATGTTGGGGAAGTCCAGGACAAGGGGTCACAGCTTAAGGATAAGGGGGAAATCCTTTAAAACCGAGATGAGAAGAACTTTTTTCACACAGAGAGTGGTGAATCTCTGGAATTCCCTGCCACAGAGGGTAGTCAAGGCCAGTTCATTGGCTATATTTAAGAGGGAGTTAGATGTGGCCCTTGTGGCTAAGGGGATCAGAGGGTATGGAGAGAAGGCAGGTACGGGATACTGAGTTGGATGATCAGCCATGATCATATTGAATGGCGGTGCAGGCTCGAAGGACCGAATGGCCTACTCCTGCACCTAATTTCTATGTTTCTATGTTTCTATGTCCTCTTGTTTGAATCTTCCCTATTCTCAAAGGGAAAAGCTTGTCCACATCAACTCTGTCTATCCCTCTCATCATTTTAAAGACCTCTATCAAGTCCCCCCTTAACCTTCTGCGCTCCAGAGAATAAAGTCCTAACTTATTCAACCTATCTCTGTAACTTAGTTGTTGAAACCCAGGCAACATTCTAGTAAATCTCCTCTGTACTCCCTCTATTTTGTTGACATCCTTCCTATAATTGGGCGACCAAAATTGTACGCCATACTCCAGATTTGGTCTCACCAATGCCTTGTACAATTTAACATTACACCCCAGCTTCTATACTCAATGCTCTGATTTATAAAGGCTAGCATACCAAAAGCTTTCTTTACCACCCTATCTATATGAGATTCCACCTTCAAGGAACTATGCACGGTTATTCCCAGATCCCCCTATTCAACTGTATTCTTCAATTCCCTACCATTTACCATGTACGTCCTATTTTGATTTGTCCTGCCAAGGTGTAGCACCTCACATTTATCAGCATTAAACTCCATCTGCCATCTTTCAGCCCATTTTTCCAAGTGGCCTAAATCACTCTGTAGACTTTGGAAATCCTCTTCATTATCCACAACACCCCCTATCTTGGTATCATCTGCATATTTACTAATCCAATTTACCACACCTTCATCCAGATCATTGATGTATATGACAAACAACAAAGGACCCAACACAGATCCCTGAGGCACCCCACTAGTCACCTGCCTCCAACCCGACAAACAGCCATCCACCATTACCCTCTGGCTTCTCCCATTCAGCCACTGTTGAATCCATCTTGCTATTCCTGCATTTATACCCAACAGTTGAACCTTCTTAACCATGAGGAACCTTGTCAAAGGCCTTACTAAAGTCCATATAGACAACATCCACTGCTTTACCCTCGTCAATTTCCCTAGTAACCTCTTCTCAGGAAACTTTCAAGAGAGAGCAAGATAGGGCTCGTGCTGATAGCGGACTCAGGGGATATGGGGAGAAGGCAGGATGATCAGCCATGTTCACATTGAATGGTGGTACTGGCTTGAAGGGCCGTATGACCTACTCCTGCACCCATTGTCTATAGTCTATTGAATTCACATTGACCATGTTATCTCACTTCTGAATCCACTTGCTACACATGAGAGTCAATTTGCAGAGGGCCCAATTAACCTACAAACCTGCACATCTTTGGGGTGTGGGAGGAAACCCATGCGGTCACAGGGAGAACGTGCAAACTCCTACAGACAGCTGTCGAGGTCAGAAACTAACCTTGGTCTCTGGTGCTGGAGGCAGCAGCTCGACCAGTTGCTACACTAATGATTACAGATAAGATTTCTAATCACTCTCCAATCTCAGTCTCCAACAGTTAACCTTCATCCCTGGCCTTAATGCCAGGGGAGACTATAAAACAGGTCATTGACATGTTCTGGACCAGAGTTCTCCACATGTGCTTCCTGGCATGGATATTGATAAGGCAATTGATAAACTCCCCCATGGCAGGCCATTAGCTCCCGATCAGCCGTGCGGGACAGCAGAAGCTCCCAGCAGAAGCTCCCAGCAGAAGCTCACCAGCCGCAGAACCAGGAACTCAACTGGAGTCATCCGAGGCTCGTCTCCTGCTCAATTCCAAAGACCAGGAACCGGGAAGGAGGGGGGGAGGGGGGAGGCGACGATAGCGGACGCTGGTCAGAGGGCCGTTTTCAAGATGGCGGTGGACAGGGGAGAGGATCGGTGTCTCCAGGACAACGGGCCTTTAAGGCCGAGATAAGACTGCGCTCTTAACAACTTTGAAACTTTGTGGGCACCAGAAACATGGCGACCCTTTGTTTACTGTCTCGGTGAAGCCGACCATTGCACTACAATCGTTGCACATTTGTATTTATTTATGGTTGTGCTTATCTATAGTATGATTTGCCTGGATTGTATGCAGATTTGCACTGTGCCTCGATACATAGATACAAGTGACAATAAAGTATCATTGTCATCAGAAGATTAAGGTACGTTCACAGTGACCTGGTCAGATGGATTCAGAACTGGATTACTGATAGAAGACAGGGATGTGGTGGAAGGTCAATATTCAGGCCGGAGAGAATATATAATTAATGGCATGACCCTTATCAGCATTGATGTACAGAGGGATCTTTGGGTCCAAGTCCCTGAAAATGGCAACGCAAGTGGATACAGTGTTAAAGAAGGCATATGGTATGTTTGCTGTCATTGATCAGGTCATTGAGTATTAGAGTCAGGAAGTCATGATGCAGCCTTGTAGGACTACTTTAAGGGCAGCATGGTGGCATAGCGGTAGAGCTACTGCTCACAGCGGCAGAGACCCAGGTTCGATCCTGATTGTGGCTGCTTGTCTGTACGGAGTTTATACATTATCCCCATGAACCATGTGGGTTTTCTCCGAATCTTAGGTTTCCTCCCACACTCCAAAGATGTACAGGTTTGTAGGCTGATTGGCTCGGTATAAACCTAAATTGTCCCTAGTGTGCGTAGGATCGTGTAAGTGTGCGGAGATAGCTGGTCGGTGCAGCTCGGTGGGCCGAAGGGCCTGTTTGCGCGCTGTATCTCTAAACTAAACTAAACTAAACTAGACTAAGGTTAGGCCACATTTGGAGTATTGAGTGCAGTTCTGGTCACCCCATTACAGGAAGGATGGGAAGCCTTTGGAGAGGGTGCAGAGTAGGTTTACCAGAATTATGCCTGAATTAGGGGGTATTAGTGCACAGAGTGGTTGCACAGACTTTGGTTATTTTCTCTAGAAAGACCAGATCAAATTATATAAAATTATGAAAGGAGTAGAAATGAAAGAATCAGAACTTTTTCCCAGGATGGAGATATCAAATATTAGGAGTCAGAGCTTTAAGGTGAGAGTGATAAAGTTTAAAGGAGATGTGCGGGGCAAGTTTTTTAAACAGAGGGTGGTGAGTACCTGGAATGCTTTGCCAGGGATGGTAGTGGAGGCAGGTCCGACAGTCAATCTTTGCCTCTCAACCTCATTGTGCTGCCTTCTCCACATAACCCCTGACACCTGTACTAATCAATAATTTATCTACTGTATCTCTGCCTTAAAAATATCCATTGACGGCCTCCGCAACCTTCTGTGGCAATGAATTCCACAAACTCACTACCCTCAGGCTAAAGAAATTCCTCCTCGTCTCCCTTCTCAAGGTACGCCCTTTTATTCTGAGGCTGTGCCATTGGTCCTTGGGAAGGAAAGATATGTATTAAGTGCAGGCAGATAGGAGTAAGTCTTGGCATTATGTTCAACACAGACATTGTGGGCTGGAGGGCTTATTCCTGTGCTGTACTGTTTTATGTTCTATGTTCTGACCTGTTGACTTACTGCAGCTCGTTGCATTTTGCAAAAGAATAAAACATACGGTTATTATGTTTTAGTAATTTAATTTTTTTTTGCACTACTTCAAGAATAAAACAGTCCATCTTTTTCCCGAATGTATTGTAGAACCGGATTGTAATATAGTTATTTAATATTTAGTAGTAAGAATAATTGGTAATGTTTGTATTTGCTGGTGGGTGTGTTGGTGTTGTTTGCTTGTTGTAAATAATTGAACACATTTATTTTTAGTAAAAAAAATCTTCTTCCTCATAATAAATCAGTGCAATTCGTGCCGACACAATGTAATTTGGAATCTGTCACTAGAGGAGTTTTCAATCCCTTGTTCGTTACTATTAGTGATGTATATGTGAACAGATACTGAATCCAGAAAGCTTATGTCGCTGGAAACTACCTATTGAACGAGTGTCCCTAGGGACCGCTTCTATCGGTAACGTATCCATGGAAACTACACCTAGATAGAGTTGTTGTGGATAACACATTTCCAATTGATTGACCATGAAAAGTGCAGTCTCATGATCAGCAATAGAAGTCACAGATCAGATTAGTTTATTGTCATATCCCACAGGGTGCAATGAAATTGCTTGTTCACTTGAGACGCATGGAGTAAACAGTACTCATATAGCAATGATAAATACAGCAAGACCTTCAACGACAAGAACAAAACAGCAGAATGGAGAAAGATATACGTATATATAAATACATAAATATAAATATATATATGTGTGTAAACATGGTTCACTGTAAACAATATAATAAATGGAAAAAGTTCATATATATGTATATATAAACACATGTATACACACACACACACACACACACACACACACAAATTGATGGATCTCTGCAAGGGGAAAGGGGGAGGGAAAGAGGGATGAGGGAGAGGGAGGGAGAGAGAGAGAAAAAAGGGAGAGAGGGAGGAAAAGAGAGGGGCGAAGAAAGATTGATAGGGAGGGGCACAGAGAAGAGTGAGAGAGAAGAGGGGAGAAGGAGAGTAAGAGGGGGCGAGGGAAGAGTGAGGTGGAGGGGAGGGAGTGATGGAGAGAGGAGAAAGAAGAGAGGGGAGAGCGAGGAGGGAAGAGTGAGGAGGGGAAAGGGTGAAGGGGGAGAGAAGAGGGAGAGAGGGGGAGAGGGAGAGTGATGGGGAGGGGGGGGAGAGTGAAGGGAGTGAGGGTGACCTTCATGTCCCGGGCTCTGGGACACTCCGAGCCAAAGATCCTCTAGTATCTTTGCTCCGAGCGGCGGCTTTGCTGGGCTCGGCAGTGGCCCGCAGGCGGCGCCCGGGGTCTGCGGCAGGCGGGCAGGGCAGGGCAGGGCAGCGCCGCCCCGTTCCAGCCTCCCCGCCCTCCCGGCGCTCCCACATAAGGAGCCGGAGCCGGAGCCAGCGCTGTGCGCAGGGCGGCAGCTCCGTCAGTCCCAGCGTCGGGATCGCAGGCGGAGCCGGTGCCGGAGAGCGCAGCCCGGGAGGCCTAGCCGGAGCGGGAGCAGCTAAACCGAGATCAAAGGTGGAGGAGCACTTACACCGGGATCAGACCCGGAGCGGGCGGAGCAAACCGGGAGCAGGCTAGGAATCGGGAGCAACTAAACTGAGATCAGATCAGGAACGCGAACCCGGGATCAAACAGAATCAGATCAGGAGCAGATAGACTGGGATCTAACCAGGATCAGATCAGGAGCAGATAGACTGGGATCAGATCTGGAATCAGCTGCAGATAGACAGGGATCAAACTGGGATCAATCCAGGATTGGAAAGACTGGGTGGGATCTGACAAGGAATCAGCGGATATCCTGGGACTGGACCAGGACTCAGGATCAGGTAGACTGGGCTCAAACAGGATCAGGTAGACTGGGATCAAACAGGATCAGGTAGACTGGGATCAGACCAGGAGCAGATATACCAGGGTCAGGCCAGGAGCAGGTAGACCAGGGTCAGACCAGGATCAGACAGACTGGGATCAGGCCCAGACCAGTCCATGATTAGATAGACCGGGTCAAACCAGGAGCAGATAGATTGGAATCGGACCAGGAATCGGGATCAATTAACAGCATTGCCGGCTTTGAGCAGAGAAGAGGTTCTATTGCTACTCTACCCACTCCGAATCAATACAATCCATGCACAGGGTGAAGGGACCTCAGCCACCTCCCAGGTCAACACCCCAATGGTGATTAGTGACCAGTCTCCAAGTTCAGGAGACCTATTGCTCTTTTAGTTTGCGATTGAACGCTGAATATTGACTGCTTATCATCACTTTATCCATTCATCTTTGCCAGATCAATCATCGTTGCTGGATTATACCGATCATTGATTAATGGATCGCCAATTCATCAGTTTATTTGTTGATTTATCAATGCTGGATTATTGACGACTAGTTGCTGTGCAGAGCCAGGTTATTGATCAACATTGCAAGACTATTCGTCGACTATTGTTGAATGACCGATGGTTTATTGATTCATTGTGATTGGGCATCTAAATGACTCGCAAAGTGATCCAGGCTAGTCCTAGTTTATCACTAGCTGCTCATTGCTTCTCGCCTCTTCATGGGTTTGATCATACGAAGAGTGGGCCAAGTGGATGAAATGCCGGGGTTGAAGGTGTGAAGGCTTCATCTCTGAACACTCCTGGAGCACCTCGTCTCCCCTTGCATTCCGCTCCCGAGTCCGGGGAAGATGTGAATCAGGTTGGGGTAGGTCCGCTGGGAGGGGGAGGAGGGCAGGCAGAGAGATGGCGAGGGAAACAAACCTGAGATTGGACTTGCCCAGCGAGGTCCTGGTGCCGGACTGCGGGCCCTACTCGGCCCCCGTGTCGGGCGCGATGCTCGGCTGCAACTGTATGCGACCCTCCTCATACCGGGCGCTGTGCAGCGCTGTGTCCACCCTGGCCAGGATCGACGACTTCTACTGCGAGAAGATCGGCTCGGGATTCTTCTCGGAAGTGTTCAAGGTAAGGGTCTGACCATCTAATCTAAAGAGTGTTTCAATGTAGACTCATGGAACTGCTT
Source organism: Amblyraja radiata (assembly GCF_010909765.2). Taxonomy (NCBI): domain Eukaryota; kingdom Metazoa; phylum Chordata; class Chondrichthyes; order Rajiformes; family Rajidae; genus Amblyraja; species Amblyraja radiata. The sequence goes on along the minus strand of NC_045958.1, from coordinate 103,298,194 downwards.
TACAAAAAAGCACAAAATCAGCGGGTCAGGCAGCATCTCTGGAGAACATGGATAGGTGACGTTTCACAGAGTGCTGGAGTAACTCAGCGGGTCAGGCAGCATCTCTGGAGAACATGGATCGATGACGTTTCACAGAGTGCTGGAGTAACTCAGCGGGTCAGGCAGCATCTCTGGAGAACATGGATCGATGACGTTTCACAGAGTGCTGGAGTAACTCAGCGGGTCAGGCAGCATCTCTGGAGAATGTGAATGGGTGATGTTTCAGGTCGGGACCTTTCTTCAGACTGATGGTAGTAATGGGGGGGGGAGGAATTTCAGATAAAATGTTTACTTACTGCAGCTGAAGCTGCATCTGTCGGAAGGATGTCGTTAAGCTGCAACGGGTGTAGAGAAGATTTACGAGTATGTTGTCAGGACGAGGGTCTGAACTGCAAGGGAGTGCTTTGGCAGGCTGGGACTTTATTCCTTGGAGTGCTGTAGGCTGAGGGATGATCTTACAGAGGTGTATAAAATCACGAGAGGAATAGATCAGATGAATGCATGGAGTATTTTACCCAGGGTAGGAATCAAAAGCCAAAGGACGTAGCTTGAAGGTAAGAGGAGCAAAAAGGCAATGTTTTCACTCTGAGGGTGGGGGGGGGGGGGGTATATGGGACAAGGACGTAGCTGAGGCAAGTACTGGAAAACATACAGTACTTGGACACGTACATAGATACAATTTAGAAGATAGACAAGAAGCTGGAGTAACTCAGCGGGACGGGCAGCATCTCTGGAGAGAAGAAATGGGTGACGTTTCAGGTCGAGACCCTTCAGAAGGGTATGGGCCAAACGGGAACAAATGGCAATAGCTTAAATGGGGCATCTTGGTCAGCATGAATGTTGGGCCAAAGGGCCAGGATCCGTTCTGTATGACTCTATATAGCAGTAAACACAACACACACAGATAAGAATGTAGTAAACAAAAGTTCAATACATTAACGACCCCATTACTGGTGCAGAAAACCCAAAGTCCTTAGAGCAAGCAAAGACAGTCTATTCTTCATAGCTGGTTTATAGTGTTGTGCGGTGTTAAAGAGCCTGATGGTGGTTGGAAAGGTCTGAATAAGGGCCCCGACTTGAAGCGTTATCTATCTGTTTTCTCCAGAGATGCTGCCTGACCTGCTGAGGGTACTCCAGCATTTTGTATCTATCTTTGGTTGTTGCAAGAAGCTGTATCTGAATCTGGTGGTAGTGATTCTCAGGCTCCTATATCTCCTTCCCAAATGAAATGAGAGTACAGCCAGGCTGGTATGGGTTTTTGATGCTGGCTGCCTCTTCTGAGGCAGCATCTCCTATAGATCCCTTCGATGGTAAGGAGGTCAGTACCTGTGATGGACCGGGCAGTGTTCACCTTCTTCTGCAATATCCTTCGTTCATATGTCAGTCGCACCAGTTCATATGATGAAAGAATGGATCGACTGGGCCTATATTCACTGGAATTTGGGAGGAAACCCACAGGGTCACAGGGAGAATGTGCAAACTACACTCAGACAGCACCCGAGGTCAGGATCGAACCTGGGTCCCTGGCATTGTGAGGCGGCTGCTCTACCGGCTGTGCCACTGGACCGCGCAGGTGGTTGGTGAGCATTGGCTGCTCTGGTGATTGGTGCCGCCCTTTGAGCAAGAGAGGAGTTCTGTGCCAGGATCCCTGCCCATTTCTCTCATGCCGACTCTCCCGCTGACTGCTGTTTCAGGCAGCATTGCACAGTGAGGTGCAGTTGAACATAGAACAGAACAGCACAGGAACACTCCCTTCGACCCACAATGTCTACTCCGAACATTATACCATGTTAAACTAGTTTAGTTTAAAGATACAGCGCGGAAACATGTCATTCGGCCTACCGAGTCCGTGCCTACACCAACCCTATCCTACACACCAGGGACAATTTACAATCTTTACTGAAGCGGATTAACCGACAAACCTGCATGTCTTTGGAGTGTGGGAGTAAACCGGAGCACCCGGTGAAAACCCACGCGGTCACGGGGAGAACGTACAAACACCGTACAGACAGCACCCGCAGTCAGGATTGAACCTGGGTCTCTGCCGCTGTAAGGCAGCAACTCTACCGCTGTGCCGCCCCCATCTCCTCTGCCTCCTTGTGATCCAAATACCTCCATTCCCTGCATATCCAAGCGCCTATCTAAAAGACTCCTAAGCAACACTATTGTATCTGCCTCCACCACCACCCCTGGCAACACGTTCCAGGCACCCACCGTTGTGCATAATAATAATTAAAAACTTACCCCTTTATTCATTCCCCCTCTCAACAGAAAGCTTTGCCCTGTAGTCTGTGATATTTCCACTCTCAGGATAAAGATTCTGACTGTCTACCCCATCTATGCCTCTCATAATTTTATATACTTCTCTTACGTCTCCCCTCAATCTCTTGCGTTCCAGAGAAAACATCTCAAGTTTGTCCTGGCTGTCCTTGTAGTTAATATCCCTCTAATCCAAGCAGCATCCATGTGCCTATCTAAAAATCTCTTAAACACCAGTATCGTATCGTTCTCCACCGTCATCTCTGGCAGCTCATTCGAGCTACTGACCCCTCTCTTGCACCGCGCGTCTCCTTTAAACTTTGCCCCTCTGACCAATTGCTCCTTGTAGCTAATATCCTCTAACCCAGGCAGCATTCTGGTAAAACTGTCCTGCACCCTTTCTGAAGCTCACACACCTTTCCTGTAATGGGGTGACCAGAACTTCTTGAGTTAGCCAGAAGCAAATCTTGAATTGAGAAGAGAGAACATGTCGGATTTGAGGGGGGGGGGTGCAAAATAGAATTGAGAGATGGTAATTGTGAAGTGATTATGATAATTAGCCCCCTCCATGGCAGCGGAGTCTGCTGCGGTAGAGAGCACGGAGCTGGGGGCCAATGAGGGGTTAACGAGACACATTGTGTCCAATCAACTCATCCGGCAGGAGTTAAAAAACAAAGAGCATATTGGATTTTGTACCCACAGAAAACTAAGATGTTGCCAGGACTCGAGGGACCTAAGCTACAGGGAAGGGCTGAACAGGCTAGGGCTTTATTCCTTGGAGCGCAGGAGTTTGAGCGGTGACCTTATAGATGTGTGTAAGATCATGAGAGGAATAGATTGAATAAATGCACACTTATACCCAGATTAGGTGAATCGGGAACCAGAGGACAGGCACTTCGACCCAATATACCAACTCTAGTAGTTCCGCGTGTGGATTAATGTGGATTAATGTAGATTTACTATATGCCGTTTATCTTGCTTGGAGCCATATAGTCATACAGCATGGAAACAGGCCTTTCTTCACAACTTGCCCACACCTGACCAACACTAGCCCAACCTGCCCACACCTGACCAACATGCCTTTCTACACTAGTCCAACCTGCACACATTTGGCACATATCTCTCAAAGCTTATCGTATCCATGTACCTGTCAAAATACGCAGAGTGAGTTCATCGAGAACCAGAGGACATTGGTTTAAAGTGAGGGGGGGGGAAATTTAATAGGAACCTGATGGGCAACTATTTTACGCAAAGGATGGCAGGTGTATGGAACGAGCTGCCGGAGGAGGTCATTGAGGCAGGTACTGTCACAACGTTTAAAAAGCATTTGATCAGGTACGTGGATAGGAATGGTTTAAAGGGATATGGGCCAAACGCAGGCAGGTGGGACTAGTGTAGATGGGGCATGCTGGTCGGCATGGGCAAGTTGGGCCTGTTGCCATGCTGTATGACTCCATCATAGAATGTAAACAAGATAAATGCCATGTAGTAAATCTATGTTAATCCAGCACACACGGGTCTATTAGAACATGAATGGATATTTATTCAATAGCTAATTTCTAGGGATGTAATGCCCCCTGGATATAGTATCCATTCACATAGACATTACTAATATTAACAAAAGTAGGATTGTAACTCTATCCTCTAGCACCATGTTTCAGAAATTGTCCAGTGCAGCCACTAATTCCATCAATTTATTGTCAGGGAAAAGCTGGGCTGTTTTATTCTCTTGCAAGAACACAGAGTGCTGCAGTAACACAGCGGGTCAGAACCTAGAACATAAAACTTAGAACAGTTCAGCGCAGGAACAGGCCATTTCAACCCACGCTGAGAATTATGCAAAGATAAACTAATGTGATCCACATCCTTCCATTCCCTGCATATCCATCTCCCTAATTAAAAGCCCAGTATAAACGTCATCATTGTATCTACCTTCACTCACACAGAAATGTGGCTTCTCGGACCACCATACTGGTCATCAAGTACTAGTCTACACTGCGCATGTTTTGTAACCTGCTCTATCTTAATGTTCTTGTTAGGCCATTCAGAGCAGAATTAGGCCATTCGGCCCATCAAGTCTACTTTGCCATTCAATCATGGCTGACCTATCTTTTCCTCTCCTGCCTTCTCCTTGTAACCCCTGAAACCTGTACTACTCAAGAAAGAAGGGTCTTGACCCAAAACGTCACCCATTCCTTCTCTCCAGAGATGCTGCCTGTCCCGCTGACTTACTCCAGCATTTTGTGTCTATCTCTAATCAAGAACCTATCGATCTCTGCTGTAAAAAAAAATCCATTGACTTGGCCTCCACAGCCATCTATGGTAATGAATTCCACAGATTCACCACCCTCTGGCTAAAGAAATCCCTCCTCATCTTACTTGTTGTTTCAAGTGTATGTCTAAACGCTTCTTATACATTTTGAGAGTCTCGGCTTCCATCACCCCTCAGGCACTGCGTCCCAGATTTCCTCTGAGTGAAGAGATTCTCTCGGAGATGTGCTTTCAGCTTCTTCCTCCGTCTTGATGTTACACTGGTGAATTTATCGGACTTTGATGTGACTTCAATTAACATAGCTTTTAATTCAAGCAAAACACAAAGTGCTGGGTAAACAGCGGGTCAGGTGGCATCTTTGGAAGGAATGTGACGATTCAGGTTGGGTCCCTTCTTCAGAGTGATTGTTGTGGTGGGGGGTGGGGGGGGGGGAGAAAGCTGCAAAAGAGAGGCGGGGGCGAGACAAAGACTGGCAAGTGATAGATGGTTGAAGAGCGGAAGAGCAGCAGGAATCACAATACATCAAACATGAAATTAAAGTGACGAGTGGAAAGGATTGGGGATGTGCAAAGATGTATAAAGATTGGGGGAGGGGAGTCAGTCTACCCCACGACAGAAGGGGGAGGAGTTGCACAGTTTGATAGCCACAGGGAAGAAGGATCTCCTGTGGCGTTCTGTGCTGCAACTTGCTAGAACCACATTGTTGCTGACGGTCCTCCTCAGGTTGACCAGTGTGTCATGGAGGGGGTGAGCTGTATTGTCCAAGACGCTCCACTGTTTGAGGGGGCCTCCACTCCAAGACCACCTCCCATGAATCCAACTCCGTCCCCAGGATGGAGCTACAGCGCTCAGAGTTTAGAAACACTGAAACTCTAGTTTAGAGATACAGCGGGGAAACGGGCCCTTCGGCCCACCGAGTCCACACGCTTACACTACCCGACACACTAGGGACACAAGCCAATTTGCCTTCAAACCTGTACGTCTTTGGAGTCTGGGAGGAAACCGGAGATCCCGGAGAAAACCGACGCAGTTCACGGGGAGAACGTACAAACTCCGTGCAGACAGCACCCGTAGTCAGGATCGAACCAGGGTCTCCGGCGCTGTACTGTGCTTCCTCAAAGTAAGCATACCTGGAGGAGATTCTGCAGTAGAGAGAAGGATTGGAGCCACAAGGAATTGCAGATGTTGGAATCTTCAAGGTTTCAAAGTTCTGTTTATTGTCACATGTACCAATTCAAGTACAGTGATATGCGAATTACCATACAGCCATACTAAAAAAAAGCAACAAGATGCACAACTACATAAAAGTTAACATAAACATCCACCACAGGAGATTCCCCATGTTCCTCACTGTGATGGAACGCAATAAAGTCCAATCTCTTTCCTCTTTATTCTCCCGCGGTCGGGGCAGTCGAACCATCCGCAGTCGGAGGGATCGAAGCCCCCGTAGTAGGCTGTCAAAGCCCCCGTGTTGGGGTGATCGAAACTCCTGCGCCGGGGTGTTCGAAACTCCCGTGTTGGGGCGATCGAAATTCCCGCATCGATACTCCTACGGCTTGGAGTCCCCGATGTCAGTCCCTAACCAGAGACCGCGGGCTCCGCGATGTTAATGTCCGCCGGCACCCATGGTTGGAGCCCCAAAGCCGATCCCTGACAGGGATCGCGAGCTCCGCGATTTTAAAGTCCCGCAGGCTCCCGCTATGGAGCTCCCGGCCGATCTCCAGCAAAGGCCGCCAACCCCTTGATGTTAGGCCGCAGTGTGGACGGAGATACGATACGGAAAAAATAGCATCTCTGTCGAGGTAAGAGATTAGAAAAGGTTTCGCCTAACTTCCCCCCCCCTATCCCCACATAAAACAAGCTAAAGAACACTAAAAGCAAACATTTAACACACACAAAACAGACACAGAGAAGGAAAGGACAGACAGACTGTTGGCGAGGCAGCCATTGTTGGTGCCACCCGGTGTCTGCGGAAACTTGCACAAAACACACAGAGTGCTGGAGCAACTCAACGGGTCAGGTAGCATCTGTAGAGGTAATGGGCTGGGTCTGTTTCCATGTTGTATAACTGTATTGTTAGACTAGTCTTGATACTCAACCAAATAAGGAAATATGAGCAAGCAGGGGAATTATGCTCATGGCTGCTTTGGTCAGAGTGACCTCAACTCTACATTCTTATCTTCTCTGCAATAACCTTTCTCTCTCCTGCTTATCCAAAAACCATCTATCTTTGCCGTGACAATTACTGAAAAGCTTTGCTTCCACAAGCCTTTTGTGGAAGAATGTTCCAAAAATGTTGAGGAAAAAAAAATCGTCTTTATCTCTCTCGTAAATGGGGGAGCTTTTTTTAAAACATTTGTTGAAATGCAGGAAATGAGGCAACGACAGGAACCTCTACCAAACTGCCTGAAGATTCTGATGGGATAGTCAATTCTTGAGTGTCAGTTGAGATCAAATGTGTCTCAATTATCTCTGATGTGCTGGCCAGGACTCTGGAGATAATTCACCCAATGCTCTTTGTCCGGAAGCTGGCTGTAGATCAAGAGGTCCCCAGCTCAAAACATAATGCTGGAGGAACTCAGAGGGTCAGGCACCATCTATAGAGGGAATGGACAGGCAACATTTCAGTTCAGGACCCTTGGTCAGGCCGCATTTAGCGTATTTTGTTCTGTTTTTGTCACCGTGTTATAGGAAAGATGTTGTCAAGCTTGAAAGAGTTCAGAGAAGGTTTACCGGGATGTTTCCAGGACTTGAGCTACTGGGAGAGGTTGTGCAGGCTAGGGCACTATTCCCTGGAGAGCAGGAGGGTGAGGGGCGATCTTATAGAAGTGTATAAAATCATGAGAGGAATAGATCGTGCAGACGCACAGCCAGACTTTTGCCCAAAGTAGGGGAATCGAGAACACGGGGACATAGGTTTGAGGTGAGGGGGGGGGAAAGATTTAATGGGAACCTAATGGGTAACTTTTACACACAAAGGTTGGTGGGTGTATGGAACAAGCTGCCAGAGGGGGTCATGTAGGCAGGTACTATTGCAATGTTTAAGAAACATTTAGACAGGTACATGGATAGGATATGTTTAGAGGGATATGGGCCAAAAGCAGGCAGGTAAAACCAGTGTAGATGGGACATGTTGGTTGGCGTGGGCAAGTTGGGCCAAAATGCTTGTTTCCACAGTGTAGGACTCTATGACTATGACCCGAAGCACTCCGTGTCTATTTTCCTCCCTAGATGCTGCCTGACCTTGTTGAGTTCCTCAAGGTTCTAGCATCTGCAGTTTCTGGTCCCCAGTTCAAATCTGCCCCATTAGCCACTTTGCTTGTCAATAAGTTGGAAAGGGTGCAGAAGAGATGGGCCAGGATGTTACAAACTGGAGCTTGAGTTATAGGGGGAGTTTGGATAGGATGGGACTTTTTATTTTGGAGCATTTGGGGTGATTTTATGAAGGTACACATGATTATGAGGGACGTGGATAAAATGTAGAGGATTCTAAAACTAGAGGTCAGAGCTTTAAGGTGAGGGTGGAGAGTTTTAAGAGGGAACTCAGGGACAACGTTTTCACTCGGAGGAATGAGCTGCCAGAGGAAACTATAGAGGTGGATACAAGACACAGTTTCAGGCTCCGTGGGGAATAATTTTTAAAATAGGATTAATAAAGTAGTGTTAGTTTAGTTTAGAGATACAGCGTGGAAACAGGCTCTTCGGCCCACCAAGTCCATGCACAAACACCTATACACTAGTTGTACCCTACACATTAGGAACAATTTACAGAAGCCAATTAACCCTCAAACCTGGACATCTTTGGAATGTTGGAGGAAACCTGAGCACCCGGAGTAAGCCCACGCGGTCCCAGGGAGAACTACAAACTCCATACAGACAGCACCCGTAGTCAGGATCAAACCCAGTCCTCCAGCAACTCTACCACTGCGCCACCATCAAATGGGTGTTTGATGGTTAGTACAGTCTTAATGGGCTGAAGGACCTTTTTCTATGCTCTGTCCCTCTATGAGTCTAGTTTACAGAGTAATTCTGCTCCATCACTGTTAGTCTCTGAAACCTGTCTTCCCCACCTACCTATCAACTGCCCCCCTCCTAGTTCTTCCAATCCCCACGCACTTGGGGCGATTTACAGCAGCTAATTAACCCCACAGAGCCTGGACCGGGCTGCCAGAGGTGGTGGTGGTGGAGACAGATATAATTGTGGCGTTCAAAAGACATAGTTTGGCACGTGGATTTTTTAGTTTAGTTAAATTTATTGTTGAGTTACAGCGCGGAAACAGGCCCTTCGGCCCATCCAGTCCGTGCCGACCAACGATTATCCTGCACACTAACATTATCCGACACACTCGGGACTATTTACGATTTTTACCAAAGCCAATTAACCTACAAACCTGTACGTCTTCGGAGCTTGGGAGGAAACCGGAGCATCCGGGGGAAACCCGTGCGGTCACGGGGGAGAACGTACAAACTCCGCACAGACAGCACCTGTAGTCGGGGTTGAACCCGGGTCTCCGGCCCTGTGATGCAGCAACTCTACCGTTGTGCCATCGTGTCGTCCTTACATGGGTACGCAGGGAATGGAGGGATATGAATCACGTGAAGGTGCCATGTTCGGCAAAGGCATTGTGGGCCGAAGGGCCCGTTCCTGTGCTGTAGAGTTCCATATTCTCTGCTCTCTGTTCCAACTTGCATGTGTCTGGGATGTGAGAGGAAATCGGAGCACCCAGTGAGGAACGTGCAGACTCCACACCAATAGTGCCCAAGCTCAGAATTGAACCCCAGGTCTCTGGATCTGTGAGGCATTGGCTCTACCCACTGCGCCAGGTTCCCTTGATGCAAGGAGTCAACAAATAGTTAATGGGATGGTGGCCTCCTGCTCAAGTCAGTTTGCGATACAAATAGCAGGAGGTGACCTTCACTTGCCAGAGTGTCGACAGGCGCTTGGCCAGGCAATGCCGATCTGTTCTGCAGTAATCTATCGGCAGCCCAGTCCACTTTAGCGTTATCTGTACAAAGGTGAAATGGGAAAGGTATTCATAATAATCATAATCGTCATTTATTAGCCAAATATGTTTTGCACCATATGAGGAATTTGGTTTGCCATACAGCCATACCACAAAAGCCACAAGACACACAACTACATAAACATTTGACATAAACATCCACCACAGCGGCTCCTCCACATTCCCCACTGTGGTGCAAGGCAATAAAGCCTTATCTTCTTTCCTCCTTTCCTCCCGCGGTCGGGGGAGTCGAACCATCCGCCGACGGTGATCGAGCTCCCACTTCGGGGGGGTCTAAGCACCTGCGTTGGGGCGGTCGAAACTCTTGTGCCTTGGAGTTCCCGAGGTCGGTCGCTAACCAGGGACCACGAGCTCCACGATGTTGGAGCACCTAAGGCCGACCCCTGGCAATATGATATGGTATCTCCGTCGAGGAAAGAGATAAGAAAAATTTCCCCCACCCCCCACATAATTCAAAACTGAAGATAAAATAAACATACATTTTACACCAAAGCTAAAACCACAAAGAAGAAAAAAGACAAAGACAGACCGTTGGCGAGGCAGCCATCGTGCGCCTCCCCCTGGGAACAACAAATATAGGCACAACATGCTGGAGTAACTCGGCAGGTCAGGCAGCATCTGTGGAGAACGTGGATAGGTGACGTTTCACAGAGAGCTGGAGTAACTCGGCAGGTCAGGCAGCATCTCTGGAGAACATGGATAGGTGACGTTTCACAGAGTGCTAGAGTAACTCAGCAGGTCAGGCAGCGTCTCTGGAGAACATGGACAGGTGACGTTTCAGGTTGGGCCCCTTCTTCAGACTGATGGTTGGAGTGAAGAGGGGAATGCTGGAAGAGAGGAGGGCAGGATAAAGCCTGGCAAGTACTGATGTCTGAAGGTAATTCAGTCTAACAGTCGACCCGAAACGTCACCCATTTCTTCTATCCAGAGATGCTGCCTGTCCCGCTGAATTACTCCTGCATTTTACAACTTTGGTGTAAACCAGCATCTGCATTTCCTTCCTATACATATACCTGGCAGGTACTAGGCGATACAGGTGATGGGGGATTTTGATAGGCAGATGGAGGAACAGCACCTCTTATTCCACGGGTAGCTTGCAAGCTAACAGTATGAACATTGAATTCTCCAATTATAGGTAACGACAACCCTCTCACATTCTCCCTTCCTCCACACCCCTCTTTCTGTCTTCCACTCTCCCCTGTGCCCCACCTAGATGTACATCTATTTCTCCCCCTCCCCCTCCCCTTCCACCGACATTCTTCCTCTGGCTTCACAATTCGTAACTCCTTTTGTCTCACACCTTCTGTCTTTTCCTCTCTGGCCTTTGTCCAACCATCTGCCTATCAAACCCGCTCCCACCTCACCTGTATCCACCTTGTCACCTGCTGAGCTTTGTCCTGCCTCTCCTCCCTGCAAGCATCCCCCTCCCCTTTCACAATCAGTCTGAAGAAGGGTCTCGATCAGAAACGTCATGTGTCCATGTTCGCCAGAGATGCTGCGCGACCTGCTGAGTTACTCTAGAATTTTGTGTGTTTTTTTTTTCGTAAACCAGCATCTGCAGTTCCTTGTTCCCACAGAAATAATAAATAGCCAGCATGGTCAGTGAAAGACAAAGTAAGCTGGATGAACCTCATTGAAAACTATAGCGTAGAAACGGGTAAGATTGGGCATGTCATTTATCTCATGGTGCTGCTTCTGATAAGAGTAGGACAGGAGAATTGTGTTCAGACCACACCTGGAATATTGTGTGCAGTTTTGGTCCCCTAATTTGAGGAACATTCTTGCTATTGAGGGAGTGCAGCGTAGGTTTATAAGGTTAATTCCCGGGATGGCGGGACTGTCATATGCTGAGAGAATGGAGCGGCTGGGCTTATACACTCTGGAAATTAGAAGGATGAGAGGGTATCTCATTGAAACATATAAGATTGTGAAGGGTTTGGATACGTTAGAGGCAGGAAACATGTTTCCGATGTTGGGGGAGTCCAGAGCCAGGGGCCACAGTTTAAGAATAAGGAGTAAGCCATTTAGAACGGGGACGCGGAAACACTTTTTCTCACAGAGAGTGGTGAGTCTGTGGAATCCTCTGCCTCAGAGGGCGGTGGAGGCAGGTTCTCTGGATGCTTTCAAGAGAGAGCTAGATAGGGCCCTTAAAAATAGCGGAGTATGGGGATATGGAGAGAAGGCAGGAACGGGGTACTGATTGGAGATGATCAGCCATGATCACATTGAATGGCGGTGCTGGCTCGATGGGCCAAATGGCCTACTCCTGCACCTATTGTTTATTGTCTATCACTGGTCGGCGCGGACTCGGTGGGCCGAAGGGCCTGTTTCCGCGCTGTATCTCTAAACTAAAAATCTAAACTAAACTACCCATGTTCTCCAGAGATGCTGCCTGACTCGCTGAGTTACTCCAGCACTCTGAAACGTCACCTATCCATGTTCTCCACAGATGCTGCCTGACCCGCTGAGTTACTCCAACAATTTGTTGCGATTATGCACCAAATGTTATTCCCTTTATCCCATATCTATACACTGTGGACGGATTGATTGTAATCATGTATAGTCTTCTGCTGACTGGATAGCACACAACAACAAAACCATTTCACTCTACCTCGGAACACGTGACAATAATAAACTAAACTAAATACTTGGTGTCTTTTTTAGAGAGGCACATGGATAAGCCGGGAATGGTGGAATACGGATAATGTGTACACAATCATAAGAGGAACAGATCGGGTAAATGTGCCATTTGCCAAGAGTAGGGGAATCGAGAACCAGTGGACCTAGGTTTAAGGTGAGGGTCAAATAATTTAATGGGAACCTGATGGGTTACTTTTTTACACAAAGGGTGGTGGGTGTATGGAATAAGCTGTCGGAGGAGGTAGTTGAGGCTGGTACGATTGCAATTTATAAAACATTTAGACATATACTTGTTTAAGAAGGAACTGCAAATGGGGGAAAATCGAAGGGAGTCAAAAATGCTGGAGAAACTCAGCGGGTGAGGCAGCATCTATGGAGCGAAGGAAATAGGCAACGTTTTGGGTCGAAACCCTTCTTCAGACTCTAGGCAACGTTTCGGGTCGAAACCCTTCTTCAGACATGTATTTGATTAGAGTAGGTTTAAATGGATTTTGGTCAAAAGCAGGTAGGTGGGACTAGTGTCGATGGAGCATACTGGTCAGCATGGGCAAGTTGGGCTGAAGGGCCTGTTTCCATGCTGTACGACTCTATGTGCAGGCAAATGAAATTAGTTGAACTTGGCATTTGTGTTCGATATGGAGATTGTGGGCTGAAGGGCCTGTTCCTGTGCTGTGCTGAGCTCATAGGAGTGTAGCCACACTTGAAACATGCCCCCACTGACTGCTTGCCCCAGATAATGTACCACCGCAGGGTCTAATGTTGGACAGTAGAAGGAATGGATGACAGGAACACCATCCACTCCTGGTATGCATCACACAACCTGCTCCTAAGACAGAGTTAACATGAACTTGCTGTAAACTCCCTGGTCTACATATAAAGAAAAACACACGGGACTCATAAAGTAAAAACAACTTAACCCAAGAATGTACCACTGAATTCTTCAGGATTGTCAAACGTGTTTGTTTGTCAATGAAACGGAACAATGTAATTCTTATTTGCTGCAGCTACCCAGAGCAACAATAAATAGGTGATAAATTATATCAGTTATTCTTAGTAAACTGGATCATGGTAATGCTAAGACCAAAGTACATGGGACAAATTAGGGTGCAGCTGGTAGAGCCGCTGCCTCACAGCACCAGAGACCCGGGTTCGATCCCGTGTGTGGAGTTTGCACGTTCTCGCCTGTGACCGCGTGGGTTTCCTCCGGGTGCTCTGGTTTCCTCCCACATCCCAAAGACGTGCGGGTTGCGGGTAACAAGTTAATTGGCCCCTGTAAATTGCCCCCTAGTGTGCAGGGAGTGGATGACAAAGTGGGATTATCATAGAACTAATGTGAACGGGTGATCGATGTTCGGTGTGGACTCAGTGGGACGAAGAGCCTGTTTCCATGCTGTATCAATGAAAAAATATCTTCAGTCGGATTTGTTGGAAAAAAAATAACCTACTGATTCAAAGGCAACTCTCCCACTCACAGAAAGGTGATAGTGAGCAGTTAATCTGCTTTCATGCCGTTTTGGACATACAGCTCAGAAACAGGCCCATTAATACAGGCTAACCATGGTACCTATAAACCACACTAATCCTATTTCCATACACCGGTTCCATAGCCCAACACTTAGACTAATTTAAATGATGCCTCCACATCACCTCCGGGCACTGCGTACTACATACTGACTACTCCCTGTGTGAAAAAACGTTCTCCTCTAAACCTCCTTCCTCTCTGTTTTCTGTGGAGTCCGAAGAGGGTCTCGACCTGAGTCGTCGCCTACTGATTGTCTTCATCTATAGTCTTTCCACTGACTCGATAGCACTCAATAAAAAGCTTTTCACTTAAGGGCGGCACGGTGGTGCAGCGGTAGAGTTGCTGCCTTACAGCGAATGCAGCGTTGGAGACCCAGGGTTCGATCCTGACTACGGGTGCTGTCTGTACGGAGTTTGTACGTTCTCCCCGTGAACTGTGTGGGTCGTCTCCGAGATCTCCGGTTTCCTCCCACACTCCAAAGACGTACAGGTTTGTAGGTTAATTGGCTTGGTATAAGTGTGAAATATTCCTAGTATGTGTAGGGTAGTGTTAATGTGCGGGGATTGCTGGTCGGCACGGGCTCGGTGGGCTGAAGGGCCAGTTTCCTCGCTGTATTTCTAAACTAAAACACTAAACTAAACTATCCACGTTCCCAGAGATGCTGGGTGAGCTGCTGTGTTACTCCCTCCGGCACTCTAGTGAATTCTTCTGTAAGTCAGCGTCTGCAGTTCCCCCTGTGCAGCTGGTTATAGGTATCAGCGGCTCAGATTCAGTACGCAATCTTGCTCGGCCTCTTGAGAGCGCAGGTGACTTTGTGTCTCGTCCTCAAGGCTTGGTGCTGGCTTTTCCCCAGCCTTGCAGCAGTGTGTCTGAGTATGCTCCCCGGCAGCGAGTCTTCCTGGCCCGAGTCAACCGGCCTGGCCGACTTCTGCTTAGCTTTCCGTCCGGTCCGCGGAGCTGGTTCGGACTGTGCAGCTCGCGGTGCTGATACCGGCTGAGCAGGTGTCATGTCGGTGACTGTGGATCTCATAGAATGTGATGGTCGCTGCTGACTGTTAGTACTTTCACAGTCCCCTGCAGCCGGTTTAGACGCGACCCGTTTCTTGCCCTTGTTCATTGCTCCTGCTGTAAAACACAACTCAGAGCAGAAAACACGACCTCAGATTAGCAAACTTACCTGCAGGTCCGCTGCGGGAGAATGCTTCACCCCGCCAGTCGCTGCGCAATGCGTTAGACGATATGTCGCGCATGCGTGCTGGCGGGGTCTTCACGTAGTCACTCACGTAACTCCAAAGTAAAATGAGTGTTTGACAGCACTGGGCCTGTACTCGCTGGAGTTTAGAAGGTTGAGGGGGGACCTCATTGAAACTTACTGAATAATGAATGGCATAGATAGAGTGGATGTGGAAAGGATGTTGCCACTGGTGGGAGAATCTAGGACCAGAAGTCATCGCCTCAGAATTAAAGGGCGCTCTCTCAGAAAGGAGATGAGGAGGAACTTCTTTAGTCAGAGGGTAGTTAATCTGTAGATCTCATTGCCACAGAGAGCTTTGGAGTCCAAGTCAGTGGATATTTGTAAGGCCGAGATAGACAAATTCTTGATTAGAACGGATGTCACTAAATAGAACGATATAGGAACGATCCTGCTCTCACCGATAACATTGAATAGTATAATATATAAGAAGAACCCAATTATTCACAATATAATAAGAATTTGGAAACAAATAAAAGTATCCTTGAAAGTAAATAATTTATCAGTACTAACCCCACTATTGAACAACCCCGCATTCAAACCTTCTCTCATCGACAACACATATCAACAATGGGATAGACTGGGGATTAGGAAAGTAGGGGATATGTATGAATTGGGTAAACTGTTATCATTTCAACAATTAAAATTAAAATTTAAATTGAAGGATAATCAATATTTTAAATATATACAGGTATGTGACTTTATGAAGAAATATATACATAGATTTCAAACTATATTTTTAGACCCTTTAGAAGAAGCAATGAATATTAAGGCTGATTCACAAAAATTAATTTCATACTTTTATAATAATATATTAGATAGAGAATCACCCTCAACAGAAGCACTAAGGGAAGATTGGGAACATGAGCTAATGATAAAGATCTCGAAGGATAGATGGGAAAAGTATTTGATGAATACACATAACTGTTCTATTAATACAAGACATAATTTAATTCAATTCAAATTATTACATAGACTATATTATTCAAAAACGAGGTTGAATAAATTTTATCCAAACGTCTCTCCCAGATGCGATAAATGTTTGTTTCAAAACGCTAATTTAACACATTCATTTGTAGGATGTACAAAGTTTAATAAATTTTGGAGTGATATATTTGATATATTTACAAAGCTCTTCAAGTCAAGAATAGAACCCAAAATGGAATGGATTATATTTGGAATAATAGGAGAAGATACCAATTTAAATAAAGACCAAAATGTTTTTTTTAATTATGGGTTAATAATTGGAAAGAAATTGATACTTAAATTTTGGAAAAATACAACCATACCAACTGTTAAAATGTGGATTAGGAATATGATGGACATAGCACGCCTTGAAGAAATGAGACTCCAACTAATAGATAAATATGACCAATTCTTAAGGAGTTGGTCTCCTTTCATCGACTTTTTGGAATCATGTGATGCAGCGGTACCGTAAGGATTGCTGATTTCAGTTCATGACGTGGATAGATCTACATCTCCGAATATAGATTTGAAAAATTCTCTTTTAAGGGGCCTTTTCTTCTATTTCTACTTTCCACCTTTTCTTTTTTATTTTATTTTTTTATTTTTATTTTTTATATCCACACTTCACATTTTTCTACTCTCTACCATCTATTTTTCCACTCTTTCCCCTTTCTATTGTTTTCTTTTTCTTGTCTTGCCTACTCATAACATAAAACTAGAGGTTGTACATAGAATGGATTACGGTATGACATAGTTGGCACCTAAAATTAGGTGCCACTGTATTGTTTTGTATTGTATTAACTTCTAATAAAATAAACAAAAAAAAAAAAAAAAAAAAAAAAAAAAAAAAAAAGAACGGATGTCAAGGGTTATGGGGAGAAGGCAGGAAATGGGATTAGGAGGCAGAGATCAGCCATGATTGAATGGCGGAGTAGACTCGATGGACCAAATGGCCTAATTATACTTCTATATCTTGTGAACGTGAGCTTGTGAACATCCTTCCTGTAAAGGGGCAACCAGAACTAGGCACAATACCCAAACTTGGCTGAACCTAAGTTTTATAGGGTTGCAACCAGAACAGATCTCTGACTTGGCGAAAGCAGTGAAGAACTTTAGGTTTCTGTTTATTATTGTCGGCTGTACAAAGGTACAGTGAAAAACGTTGTTTTGCATGCTATCCATGCATGAAATTGGATCAGATAAGGCTGTACATAAATACAGTCGAAATAAAGTACAATAGGTAGAGCAAAGGGGAAGATACAGAGTGCAGAATATAGTTCTTAGCATTGTAGCGCATCAGTTCCAGAGACAAAGTCCAATGTCCGCAATGGGGTAGATGTGAATCGGGCAGCGCCCTAGCTTATGGAAGGACCGTTCAGAAGCCTGATAACAGAGGGGAAGAAGCTGTTCCTGAGTCTGGTGGTGCGCGCTTTCAAGCTCTGTACCTTCTGCCGGACGGGCGCGGGGAGAAGAAGGAATGACCGGGGTGGGAAAGGTCATTAAAAAGAAACTGCAGATGCTGGTTTATACCAAAGACGGACACAAAATGCTGACGTAACTCAACATGTCAGGCAGCATCTCTGGCGACAAACACAAAAAGTTACAGTAACTCAGCGGGTCAGATAGCATCTCTGGAGAAAAGGAATAGATGACGTTTCGGATTGAGACCCTTTGTCAGGGAGAAAATGAATAGGTGACGTTTCGAGTCGGGACCCTTCTTGTTTATGTTGGCTGGTTTCCTGAAGCTGCATAAAGTGGAGATGGAGAATGATTAGAGCCTGCAGCAATGATTAGTCTGTTCTTGTGCTGCTCTTCCTCAGTCTGGTGATGCACACATGGAATTAGACTTTAGAGATACAGCATAGAAACGGAACCTTCATCCCACTGCGTCCACGCCGACGCACTATCCCAAACATTCTGGACAATTTCCAAATTTTTACCAAAGTCAATTAACCTACAAACCTGCACGTCTTTGGAGTGTGAGAGGAAACTGGAGCACCCGAAGAAAACCCACGCAGTCACAGGGAGAGAACGTACAAACTCCATGCAAAGCAGCTGTAGTCAGGATCGAACCTTAGTCTCTTGCACTCTCAGGCAGCAACTCTAGCACTGCGCCACTGTGCCGCCCATCATGGGATTAGGGCTGCAGTTTTGACAGGGATACCCTTCCCACCTCCTTGCCTCTAGGGACACACCAATTATCTGATCTCACAGCAGTGTTAAGCTGACAGCGTTCCTTCCTCGTCCACCCATGTCAACACCCTCATGTACTTATCGCCTTGCATGGGATATTATGGTACCAGTGGCTGCTGACGTCAATGGTCCATGCAAACCACTTGCTGCGGTTGTAGATACATATAGGGCGCAGTCCAACTCGATGCAGTCTCTGATATGCCGCAAGCCCTTCCGTGATTAAAGAACAACTGTGGTTTGTTAAAACACTAGTTATTAAACAGTCCAGGTTATCAGCAAGGGGGAACGGCAGAATTAACCCTGGATTCTAACACACTGCATCAGGGTGTGTGTACACAGGGAGATGTGTACTAGTGAGCGTGGATTGTAACACTGCCTCACTGTATACAGCGAGAGTGAATCCACTAGTGACCATGGATTGTAATACACAATCTAGGTGTGTGTATAGAGGGAGTGTGTGGACTAGCGACCATGGATTGTAACACTGCACCAGCATGTGTGTATAGGGAGTGTGTGCACTAGCGACCATGGATTGTAACACACTTGTCTCAACTGGGTGAGGATAGGGAGAGTGTGTACTTGCGATCATGGATTGTAACATACTGCATCAGGGTGTGTGTACATAGGGAGAGTGTATACTAGTGACCATACACTGCACTGTCGTAGGCCCCCCTCGGTCATGACTGTCCATGATGGGTGATGCATCCTCGTTGTTGGCGGCCACTTGCTCCAAACCTCGGCTGGAGCAGGGCCGCTTGTGGCTGAAGAGACCAATGCGGGAGTGACAGTCTCTGTGGCAAAGGTCACATTTGTGTGTATGGTCTCTGGTCTGTTGAAGTTGCTGCGCGCCCGCTTGTCTGCCGCTGCCTTCATCAGTTTCTCTTCCCCCGTTTTGAGATGTTGGTTCAGGGTACCTCTCCACCTCGTGCAGTCAGCTGCAAGGCTCTCCCTGGACTCCACAGGAGTGTAAGTAGGGGGAGTGTGTACGGGTGATCATGGATTATAACGCACTTTCCCAAGGTGAGGATGGGGAAAGTTTATCCTCGTGACACTGTCCGGGTGTGTATATATTGGGAGAGTGTGCACTGGATTGTAACACTGTCTTGGTGTATACATATTGGGAGATTGTGTACTAGTTACACTGTCCTGGTTTGTGTATATAGGCATAGTGTGTACTTGTGACCATTGATTGCAACACACTGATCTGGTGTGTATATTTAGGGAGAGTGTGTACCAACCAGTGACAATGGTTTAGTTTAGTTGAGAGGTACAGTGAGGGGAGGGCACCAGTGAATGGGAAATGGGGCAACAGTGAATGGGGAACTGGGGCAACAGTGAATGGGGAATTAGGAGAGGGCACCAATAAATGGGGTATTAGGGGAGGGCACCTAGAAATGGGGAATGGAGGAGTCAAACAGCATGGAAACTGAAGGATTTCAGTCTGAAGAAGGGTTTTGGCCCGAAACGTTGCCTATTTCCTTCGCTCCATAGATGCTGCTGCACCCGCTGAGTTTCTGCAGCTTTTTTGTGTACCTTGGAAACTGAAGGAGCTGTTTCCCATTAATAACGCATTAATCTTGCAGGAGAGACACAAAGAAGCTCATTAATAAATAAATAGTTAGAAGAAGCAAGATAATGACAATGTTTGCCTTGAAGCCAGACAGGTACAGAGAGAGCAGCCAAAGGGACGTCACGGTGGCGCAGCGGGTAGTGCCGCTGCCTCACAGCACCAGAGACCCGGGTTTGATCCTGACCTCAGGGCTCATTCTCGCAGGGCGGGTGCTCCGGTTTACTCACACACTCTAAAGACATGCAGGATTGGAGGTCAATTGGCTTTGATAAAAACTGTAAATTGTCCCTAGCGTGTGGGAGTGCGAGTGTACGGGGTGATCGCTGGTCAGTGCAGACCAGGTGGGCCAAAGGGCCTATTTCCACGCTGTATTTTCAAAGTCTAAAAGGTTTCTCCTCAACCTCTATCTCTCCGGAAAACATCTGCCTGCACATGATCCATATCTCTGCATTTCCTACATATCTTGTCTCTTACCTCTTCCCTGTCCTTCACCTGCGGTCAGGCAGTCAAACTGCTGTGTCAAGGTGATCGAGGCTCTTGATGTTAAAGCGCCCGGCTTTATGTGCCTATCTAAAAGTCTCTTAAACACCACTATCGTATCTGTCTTCAGCACCACCCCGGGCAGCACGTTCCAGGTACTCGCTGCTCTCTGAGTGAAAAAAGACCTTGCCCTGTTCATCTCCTTTAAACTTTGCTCCTTTGTCCAACCTTTCTGTACAGCTCACACCCCCTAATCCAAGCAGCATCCTAGGAAACCTCTTCAGCACCTTCTCCAAAGCCTCCCCATCCTTCCTGTAATGGGGCGACCAGAACTAGGGTGGCATGGTGGTGCAGCGGCAGAGTTGCTGTCTTACAGCGCATACAATGCCAAAGACACAGGTTTGGTCCTGACCTCGGGTGCTGTCTGCCGGGATTGTACGTTCACCCCGTGACCTGCGTGGGATCCCTCCGAGATCTTCTGTTTCCTCCCACACTCCAAAGACGTACAGGTCTGTGGGTTAATTGACTTGGTATAAGTGTGAAAATTGTCCCCAGTGTGTGTAGTAGGATAGCGTTAATGTGCGGGGTTCGTTGGTCTGTGCGGACTCGGTGGGCCGAATGGCATGTTTCTGAGCTAATTCTCTAAACTAAACTGCACACAATACTCCAAATGCAGCCTAACCAAAGTCTTATGCAGTGCAACATGAATTCCTGACTCTTATGCTCAATGCCCCGACCGATGAAGGCAGGTCTACCATATTCCTTCTTCACCGCTCTGTCTACTTGTGTGGCCATAATTGCACCCTCTGATCCTGCTAATTAAAGAACGTTGTACATCCTTCAGCAACGTTTCTGGGAATAGAGATTACATTGATTTTGCAGAGTAATTAATTAGCTGTAAAGTGCTTCTGAAACTGGGTTCCGGTGGAGATTAACAGCAGTCTGACTGAATGATGAAACAGGTTCCAAGCGTTTAATCGTCTCCTGTTCATTCTAAACTGTTGCAAGTTTTTTCACTGAGAATAAATGTCATTATTTCTCCTGGGGGAAAGGGTATCAATTAAATTAAACCAGCATGGGTTTGTGAACTGCAAAGTGTTTGATAGAAATGTTGGTAAGTGATAACAGTCTAATGCTTCTTTCGAGTTACATGATACGGAAACAATCTCTTGCACCCTGGAACGCGCTGCCAGGTGTGGTGATGGAGGCAGAAATGATAGTGGCGTTTAAGAGGCTTTTAGACAGGCACGTCGATACGTAGGGAATGGAGGGATAAGGATCACTTGCAGGCAGAGGAGATTAGTGATAGAAACAAAATGCTGGAGTAACTCAGCGGGACAGGCAGCATCTCTGGAGTGAAGGAATGGGTGACGTTTTGGGTCTAGACCCTAGACCATACTTCGCTATTAGTGTAAATTGGCATTGTGTTCAGCACGGACATTATGGGCTGAAGGGCCTATTCCTGTGCTGTACTTTTCTAAATTTTATGTTTGCACACGAATCTCTGCACAATCCATCTACCACTCCATATAACCATATAACCATATAACAATTACAGCACGGAAACAGGCCATCTCGGCCCTACAAGTCCGTGCCGAACAACTTTTTTCCCTTAGTCCCACCTGCCTGCACTCATACCATAACCCTCCATTCCCTTCTCATCCATATGCCTATCCAATTTATTTTTAAATGATACCAACGAACCTGCCGCCACCACTTCCACTGGAAGCTCATTCCACACCGCTACCACTCTCTGAGTAAAGAAGTTCCCCCTCATGTTACCCCTAAACTTCTGTCCCTTAATTCTGAAGTCATGTACTTTTGTTTGAATCTTCCCTATTCTCAAAGGGAAAAGCTTGATCACATCAACTCTGTCTATCCCTCTCATCATTTTAAAGACCTCTATCAAGTCCCCCCTTAACCTTCTGCGCTCCAGAGAATAAAGACCTAACTTATTCAACCTATCTCTGTAACTTAGTTGTTGAAACCCAGGCAACATTCTAGTAAATCTCCTCTGTACTCTCTCTATTTTGTTGACATCCTTCCTATAATTGGGCGAAACAGATACTCCATACTCCAGATTTGGTCTCACCAATGCCTTGTACAATTTTAACATTACATCCCAGCTTCTATACTCATTACACTAATACTATCTTATTCTTCTCATGTAGCTATTGCACTTTTTTTTTTAAAGTTTTCACCTTCTCTGTGGCTGCAGTGACATGTTCTGCATTTTGTTTCCTATTTTGTTCTCCCATCTGTTAAATTCATCATTGGATCTGTGCTTTAAAAGCTTAGTTTAGGCCGCCTTTGATGTATGGTGTGCATTTCTGATCGTTCCCATTAGAGGACAGATGTGGAGCCTTTGGAAAGGGTGCAGTCAAGGTTTACCAGAATGATGCCTGGATTGGAGGCGATTAGCTATAAGGAGAGGTTGATCACACTTGGATAGACTCAAAATGCTGGAGTAACTCAGTGAGACAGGCAGCATCTCTGGAGAGAAGGAATGGGTGACGTTTCGGGTCGAAACCGTGCTTCAGACTTGTTTTCTCCGGAGTGTTGGAGGCTGAGGGGCGTTTTAGAGATACAGCACGGAAACAGGCCCTTCGGCCGCCCGAGTCCACGCTGACTATCGATCACCCGTTCACACTAGTTCTATGTTGTCCCACTATCTTACCAAGTCCCTGCACACTCGGGGCAATTTACAGAGGGCCAATTAAGCTACAAAGCTGCACGTCTATGGGATGTGGGAGGAAACCGGAGCACCCGGAGGAAACTCACGAGTCAAAGTCAAAGTCAAAGTCAAAGTATCCTTTATTGTCATTCAGACCTTTCGGTCTGAACGAAATTTCGTTGCCTTGCAGTCATACATATAATAAAAATGACAAAAACACACAATAAACACAAATTAACATCATACAGTGTGGAAACAGACCCTTCGGCCCAACTTTCCCACACCGACCAACATGTCCAATCTACATAGTCCCACGTGCCTGCATTTGGCCCATATCCCTCTTAACAACAGCTGTCCAAATGCTTCTTAAATATTATGATAGTATGTGCCTCAACTACCTCCTCCAGCAGTTCGTTCCATATACCCACCACTCTTTGTGTAAAAAAAGTTTGCACCTCAGGTTTTTATTAAATCGTTCCCTGCTCACCTTAAACCTTAAAGTGGTTCTTGATTCCCCTGTTTTTGGTAAAAGACTACATTTACCCATTCTATTCCTCTCATGATCCGATACACCTCTATAAGATCAGCCCTCATCATCCTGCCTTCCAAGGCATAAAGTCCTAGACTGCGCAACCTCTCCCTATAGCTTAGGCCCTCGAGACCTGGCAACATCCTCATAAACCTTCTCTGCACCCTTTCCAGCTTGTTTTGCACCGTATCACTGTACCTCTGTAGATGTGACAATGCCACAAGCCCTTCCATTCCTCCCAGTCTCTACCACTCAGAGGGGGGAATGGTCGGGAGGGAGGGGGGGGGGATCTCCCTGTCCGTCTGCTCCTGGGCCTGGCCAAGATGGCCATTCGCAGGGGGGAGCACGCGGTGTCCATGGGAACGCTGGAGGCCTTCCGTGAACGCTGGTCGCTGCCGGGAGGTCGAGGGTTTTGTTTATGAAGTTGGCGATATATTAATAAGATGAGCCTTTGTTTGTAAACTGTCAACATAGGCAGTCTTTCATCGTGTTAATACTCTGTATGTTTATTTTATTTTCTGAATAAAAGTATTTGTATAGTAAAAAAAAGTCTCGACCACTCGCCTACACTCCAGGGGCTCCACTCACAGTGGCCATTTAACACAACAACACCATGGGTGAGTGAGAGGAAATGGGAGCATCCCAGGGTGAGAGCCCACACAGTCACAGGGACGTCTGGCAAACTCCACTCAGACAGCGGCGGAGGTCGGTCTTGAACCTGATTCGCTGGAGCTGTGAGGCAGTGGCTCTACCCACTGCGCCGTTCCGCTCGTTATCCCTGAGGGTGACCAGTTTTAATGGTCTCCCTGTGCAGTTTTGTTTTGCCCAGGGCAATGTTGATGCAGTAACTAAGAGGAAGCTGTTGCTGCCCAGTAGAACGTCACCAGGGGTTTTGTTTTTAATTTCCAAAAAGAAACCTTCTTCAAAATAAAAAAATATCGACAAAAAAAAAGAACATTGCAAAAACTAAGTTCAGTTTAGTTTGCTTTAGAGATACAGTGCGGAAACGGCCCTTCAGCCCACTATGTCTGTGCCGACCAGCGATCCCCGTAGACTAGTTCTAGTTTTAGTTTAGAGATACGGCACAAAAAACTGGCCCTTCAGCCCATCGAGTCTGTACCGACTAGTAATCCCCATATACTAACACCATCCTACACTAGAGACAATTTACAATTATACCAAGCCAATTAACCTACCGCTGTGCCAATGTGCCGTCCCTTCTTCCGACTCCCTTCTCACAACTCTTCCGTTATCCTGTGACCTCCTGGAGTGATATCCCTTCTCCTATTTGATGAGTGTCCCCACCGGACTGCCCCTCAATGTCCAACAGAGGAAGGACCCTAGACTGTGGTCCTCCCCCAAGGAGCTTTGGTGTTGGCTGCACTCAGCACAAAACTACTGCAGTCTGGAGTGGGCTATTCGGCAACCAGCATACAGTAATCCAGGACCAGTCTCACCCCGGTCACTCCCTCTTCTCCCCTCTCCCATCAGGCAAGAGGTACAGAAGTGTGAAAACGCACACCTCCAGATTCAGAGACAATTTCTCCCCAACATTTATCAGGCAACTGAACCATCCTATTGCCAACCAGTGAGCGGTCTTAACCTCCCATCTACCTCATTGGAGACCCTCAGACTCTACTGGACTTTATCTTGCACTAAACATTATTCCCTTTATCCTGGATCTCCATACTGTTGATGGCTTGGTTGCAATCATATATAGTCTTTCCGCTGACTGGATAGCACGCAACAAAAAATCTTTTCACCGTACACGAGACAATAAACTAAGCTGTCATCTATTATTGTGTAGAGAGGAACTGCAGATGTTGGTATATACCGAAGATAGTCACAAAGTGCTGCAGGAACTCAGCGGGTTAAGCAGTATCTCTGGAGGAAAAGGATGGGTGACCTTTCGGGGTCGGGACCCTTCTTCAGATTTCTCAAAAGGCTGTGGAGGCCAAGTCAGTGGATATATTTAAGGCAGAGATAGATAGATTCTTGATTAGTACGGGTGTCAGAGGTTATGGGGAGAAGGCAGGAGAATGGGGTTAGGAGGGAGAGATAGATCAGCCATGATTGAATGGTGGAGTAGACTTGATGGGCCGAATGGCCTAATTCTGCTCCTATCATTTATGGTCTTATGACCTTTACACCGAAGATAGACACAAAATGCTGGAGTAACTCAGCTGGACAGGCAGCATCTCTGGATAGAAGGAATGGGTGACGTTTCGGATCGAGACCATTCTTACGTCTGCAGATGGGTCTTGACACGAAAGGTCACCCATTCCTTCTATCCAGAGATGCTGCCTGTCCCGCTGAGTTAACCCAACACTTTGTGTCTACTTTCAAAATTAAACTGGATAAATAATTGCACAGGTTTTTTTTTAATATAACAGAGCAATGAGTAAGATAAGTGGGCGAGTAGGACTAATTAAATAATAGACAGATACGGTGAGAGGCGGAGGGGGTGGGAGGAATCGTGTGTAGATCATAAACACTGGTGTAGACTGAGAATGAAGAGCTAGAAACCTTCCCTGCTGCTTAATATGATAATTGCTGGTTTAATTGTAAATGTAGAACAGTACAGCACAGGAAAAGGCCCTTCAGCCCAAGATGACTGTGCCAAACATGATGGCGTGTTAAACTGATCTCAGCTGAGTCTGAAGAAGGGTCCCGACCCGAAACGTCACCTATCCATGTTCTCCAGAGATGCTGCCTGACCCGCTGAGTTACTCCAGCTCTCTGTGAGACGTCACCTATCCATGTTCTCCAGAGATGCTGCCTGACCCACTGGGTTACTCCAGCACTTTGTCTGAACTCCCCTGCCTGAACATGATCCATATCCCTCCATTCCCTGCATATCCATGTCCCCATCTAAAAGCCCCTTAAACGCCACTATCGTATCTGCCTCCACCCCCACCCTTGACTGCACTTTCCAGGCACCCACCACCCTCTGTGTAAAAAAAAACTTTCCCCGCACATCACCTTACATTTTGCCCCTGTCACCTTAAGGCCATGCCCTGGTGTCTTTGACCTTCCACCTAGGATAAAGGATCGACTATCTACCATATCTATACCTCTCATAAATGTATATACTTCAATCAGTTCTCCCCTCAACCTCCGGCATTCCAGAGAAAACAATGAAATTTGTCCAACTGCACTTTGTAGGTTTTGCCCTTTATTTATTTTATTTTTTTGCACCTTATTTAAAAAATAAAATATTACACTACAATTAAAAAAAACAGAACCCACCACCATAATACAATACAAACAAAAATCTTTAATAAACTGCTACACAACTTTGTTACAATCCTTGTCAAGGATGCATTCAACCCCCCGTGGTGCCCAGCGGTCCCGGAAATCCCCAGGGTTCCCATGGACAGGGCGTATTCCCTTTCTAACCCCACCCGGGCACGGACGTATCCCCGAAAAAGGGGCAGGCAGCCGACTCGGGCAGAGCCCTCCACCGCCTGGCGCCGTGACTCGCGGATGGCCAGCTTGGCCAGGCCCAGGAGCAACCCAACCAGGACATCTTCAGCCCTACCCTCTCCCCTATGCACAGGGTGTCCAAAGATGAGGTTGGTGGGTGAAAAATGCAGCCAGAAGGTAAGGAGCAGCCACTTTAGGTATTCAAACAGTGGCTGCAGCCTCACACACTGCATGTACACGTGGTACACAGACTCTTACAGCCCGAAAAAATGGCAGGCGGCTGGCGAGTTTGTGAACCTCGAGAGAAACAGGTTGCAGGGAACACCTCGGTGCAATACCCTCCATCCCGGTCCCCGATGTAGAGGGGGAGATAGGTATTGCCCTTTGGATGTGGTGATTCCTGTCAGCTTCTGCACCTTGTCCAAAGCCTTCTTGCAAAGGGGTGACCAGAACCGCAGGCAATACTCCACATGTGTCCTAACCAAAATGTTATTGACTCATGCTATTAGAGTTATTAAAGTCATGTTATTAAAGTCATGCTGCATCATGACGTCTTGACTTATACTCGTTGCCCCAACCGATGAAGGCAAGTCTACCATACCCCTGTGTAGGATGGAACTGCACATGCTGGGTTGCTCCAGCATTTTATGGATGCCAGACCCCACCTTTACCAATCGATCTACTTGTGTTTCCAATTTCAGGGAGTCATAGTGGAAACATGCGCTTCAGAACCGACCATCTGCACGTCCCATCTGCTCGCACCTGGCCCATGTCCCTCTAAACCTGCCCTATCCATGTGCCTGCCCAAATATCTCTTAAACATTGTGATAGTACCTGCCTCAACTACCTCCTCCGGCAGCTCGCTCCATTCGCCCACCACCCTTTGTGTAAAAAAAATATATCCCTCAGGTTCATATTAAATCTTTCCCCCACTCAGCTTTGTCCTCTGGTTTACAATTCCCCTACTCTGGACAAAAGCCTCTGCATTCACCATATCTATTCCTCTCATAATCTAATACACCTCCATAGGATCACCCCTCATCCTCCTGTGCTGAGACCAAAACCTCAGTCTGAAGAAGGATCTCGACCCGAAACATCATCTATTCCTTTTCACCAGAGATGCTGCCTGACCCGCTGAGTTACTCCAGTATTTTGTGTCCATCGTCTGTATAAACCAGCGTCTGCAGTTCCTTCCCACACAGCAAAAGTCTTATTTGCTGCAGGCCCTTTAATGCAATAACACAACAAACAATGATACAAAAATGGTCAGTTATACTCGGTGACCAGACCGCAAGGCAAAGTAGGTATTGCAACCTTGTACAAAGTCTGTGTTTCGATGCTGAGGTAGTGTTGTGGTTAGTGTTGGGGTGGGTGGTTTGGCCAGTTTCTATGCTGTTATGTTCTATGTTGATGGGTCGTCCTTTAAAAAAGCTAGCACAGGCATAATGGGCTGAATGGCCTTCTTTGTTAGAAGATAGATTGCAGAAAAGGACAGCAGAACGTGCGGCCCGGTGGCGCAGCGTTAGAGTGGCTGCCTTATGCTCCTGTCCCACTTAGGAAACCTGAATGGAAACATCTGGAGACTTTGCGCCCCACTCAAGGTTTCAGTGCGGTTCCCGGAGGTTTTTGTCAGTCTCCCTACCTGCTTCCACTACCTGCAACCTCCGGCAACCACCTGCAACCTCCAGGAACCGCACGGAAACCTTGGGTGGGGCGCAAAGTCTCCAGAGGTTTCCGTTCAGGTTTCCTAAGTGGGACAGGGGCATTACAGCACCAGAGAACCGGGTTCGATCTTGACAACAGGCATTGTCTGTATGGAGTTTGTACGTTCTCACCGTGACTGCATGGAATTTTTCTGGGAGCTCCGGTTTCCTCCCACACTCCAAAGACGTACAGGTTTGTCGGTTCATTGGCTTCTGTTAAAAATTGTAAATTGTCCCTAGTGTGTAGGATAGTTAGTTTAGTTTATTATCACATGCACCGAGATACAGTGAATAACTTTTGTTGCGTGCTATCCATTCAGCGGATGGACTATACATGACTACAGTCGAGCCGTCCACAGTGTACAGATACTGGATCAAGGGAGTGCTAGTGTACAAGGTGATCGCTGGTTGGCACGGACTCGGTTGGCTGAAGGACCTGTTTCCACGCTGTATCTCTAAAGTAAAGCACTTAACTAAAGTAAAAGAACATTCTTTTTAGGCCGCAAGTTCCATGCCGAACATGATGTCAAGTTAAACAAACATGATCCATCTTGTGTAATTCTACCCCAATACTCCACAAATTCCCCATGTAGGGTTTATTTCTGTCCACCAGTATTTTCAGAACGTCTACTGCTGTCTAAATAATTCTCCATCCTCCTGCTACAATTAGCAGCGGTGAGTCATGGCTGCCCCAGAGGTTCGATCACAAAATCATAAAGGCAGAGGCAGCTTGTCTTTAACTACTGTCGGAAGGAACTGCAGATGCTGGTTTACACCGAAGATCAACACAAAATGCTGGAGTAACTCAGCGGGACAGGCAGCATCTCTGGAGAGCAGTAATGGGTGATGTTTTGGATCGAGTCACTCCTTCCGTCTGAAGAAGGGTCTTGACAGGAAGAGTCACCCATTCCTTCTCTCCCGAGATGCTGCCTGTCCTACTGAGATACTCCAGCATTTTGTATTAAAATAGATCGTCCAGAAGTATCAGTTTGAATTACAGCCGGTGTACACTAAAACTTAGATATCCCACTATTTGTACATTCTAGTGGTTTGGAATCTCCAGTTGGTGTGTCTACCTATTCTCGTATTCTGCTTGAGTAGCTTGCAACACAACGGAATGAACTTTGCATGTAATCACTTGGAACTGCAGATGAAAACCAAAGAAAGCACACAATATGCTGGAGTAACTAATGCGGGTCAGGCAGCACCTCTGGAGAACATGGATAGGTGACGTTTCACAGAGTGCTGGAGTAACTCAGTGGGTCAGGCAGCATCTCTGGAGAACATGGATAGGAGACGTTTCACAGAGTGCTGGAGTAACTCAGCGGGTCAGGCAGCATCTCTGGAGAACGTGGATAGGTGACGTTTCACAGAGTGCTCGAGTAACTCAGCGGGTCAGGCAGGATCTGTGGAGAATGTGAATAGGTGACGTTTCACAGAGTGCTGGAGTAACTCAGCGGGTCAGGCAGGCAAGTTGCGTGCTTTCAAACTTCCGTATCTTCTGCCCAACGCGACTCGGGAGAAGAAGGAATGACCGGGGTGGGACAAGTCCATGATTATGTTAGCTGCTTAACCGAGGCAGCGTGAAGTGTAAATGCAGTCAATGGTGATGAGTCTGGTGTATGTGATAGACTGGGCTACATCCACAATTGTCAGGGGGGATATTGTAGGTCAAATGGCCCATTCCTGTGCTGTACAGTTCTATGTTCTGTGCTCCATGACTTCATAACATTTGCTCTTTGCATCACAATATTAGCTGAATGTTGACCAAATTCTTTAGTTTAGTTCAAAGGTTGAAAGGTATTTTAGTGTCACGTGTACCAATTAGGTACAGTGATATTCGATGTACCGGTTTAGCGATACAGTGTGGAAACAGGCCCTTCGGCCCACACTAGAGACAATTTACAGAAGCCAGTTGAACGACTTTGGAGTCTGGGATTAAACCAGAGCACCTGGAGAAAACCCACACGGTCACAGGGAGAACGAACTAACTCTCCTCAGATGACACCTGTAGTTGGGATTGAACCCGGGTCTCTGGCGCTGTGAGTCAGCAACTCTACCGCGTGCCGCCCGTAAATGTCGATTTATTTTTTTCTCCCTCTGTTCTCTTTTGGATATTGTCACCTCAGATTTTGTTTGTTGGCCAAGTTTGCAGTTTGAATCCTTTTTCGCTGCACATTTTATTTGTGTTACATGTTGTAGACCCGTTGCAAAGATTGGTAACTTATTCTGTAAAGCACAGTCATCATAATTAGGCTGACTGAAGCACTGTGTTTAAAAGTGTCTTACCCCATAATTAAAAGCAGTGGAGGTTTAATTATTTAATATTCTGCTTAATCCTCTTGTGTATTTGTGCATTTGTGTGTGAAAGAGACATTTTTAGTAGATTTGAAATTGAGCCATGCAAGGGTATTATTGTTTGTATAGACACTTATATAAGGTTTAGTCTTTAGAGATACAGCATGAAAAGAGGCTCTTCGGCCCACCAAGTCCGCACTGATCTGTGATCGTATGGTCAGAAGGTCATAAGTGTTAGGAATAGAATTAGGCCATTCGGTCCATCAAGTCCACTCTGCCATTCAATCATGGCTGATCTATCTCTCCCTACTAACCCCATTCTCCTGCCTTCTCCGCATAACCTCTGACACATGTATTAATGTAGAGCATCCCATACACTAGCACTATCGTACACTCTGGGGACGATTTACACTTTTTAACCAAACCAATTAACCTACAAACCAGTGTCTTTGACGTGTGGGAGGAAACCGGAGCACCCGGGGGGTGGGAGATTGCAACCTTCACGTGGTCCACCCTGTTTCGACGAATGCAATCAACCTGGCGTGCACAAACATAAGATCAAACAGAACAAGTTGTCTTACAACTTTAGGCTGTGCACGCTATACGCAAGAAGAAGAAGAAGATGAAGAAGAAGTAGGAGCACCCGGAGAAAACTCAACTCAGGTCTCTGGCCTCGTAATTCTACCGCTGCGCCACTGTGCCACCCTGGTGCGCCACTAAGCTGCCCTATAGAAAATTATATAGACATCGTGTGTCAACAATGGAAGTAAATTATGAGAGGCATAGAAAGGGTTGAGTCTTTATCTCTGGGTGGAAATGTCAAAGACTAGAGGGCACAGCTTTAATATTAGAGGGCCAAGTTTAAAGGAGATGTTAGCAGCAGTTTTTGTTTACACAGAGGGTGGCGAATGCTGCAGGGGGTGGTAGTGGAGGTAGATATGAATGTGGTGTTTCGGAGGCTTTTAGATAGGCACGTGGATATGCAGAGAACGGCGAAATATAGATCACGTGCGGGGCAACTTTTTTACACAGTTGTGGGTGCCTGGAATGCGCTGCTAGTGGTGGTTGTGGAAGCAAATATGATAGTGGAGTTTAAGAGGGGTTTGGACATGCATGTACAGGCAGAGGTTCGGCATGAACATAGTTGGCTGAAGGACCTGTGCCTGTGCTGAACTGTTCTACGTTCTAAACAGCAATGCAACAATTACCAAAAGAATTGTCCTTGCAATATTGCTGTGGTATAAACGTGAGCAGTCCACCAGGGAGAATTTCCTTACTCTACGGAGAGGTCCAGGGGTGCTTTTATACAACAGTCAAGCAAAAGGGAAAATTTCAATAATACAGCACACTGGAACTTAAGTAAAGATAGACACAAAATGCTGGAGTAACTCGGCGGGCCAGGCACCATCTCTAGAGAAAAGGAACAGGTGACATTTTGGGTCAAGACCCTTCTTCATCTGCAGTTCCTTCCTCCACATTTTGTCTGCTCCACTGCGAAATCTCCTCAAGGTATGCCTACTTTGAAGAAGCTTTGCTCCCCTCTCTGACCTATTCTTTTTCTCTAGAGATGCTGCCTGTCCCGCTGAGTTACTTCAGCATTTTGTGTCTATCTTCTGTGTAAACCAGCATCTGCAGTTCCTTCCTACACATTTCTTTAGTTTAGTTATACAGCATGGAAACATGCCCTTCGACCCACTGAGTCCACACTGACTATCAATCACCCGTTCACACTAGTTCTTGTTAATCCCACTCTTTCATTTCCCCTTTGGAGCACCTGATGTCATAGTGACACACGGTACAGAAATAGCCCCTTCGGCCCATTCTAAACTACTCCCATTTGGCACATATCCCTCTAAACATGTCCTATCCACGAACCTGTTCAAATGTCTTTTAAGTCTAGTTATTATACCCACCTCAAATACTTCATGGAGCAGCTTGTTCCATATATATTCCACTGAAAATGTACTTGTTGTATTTATCGATGGTATGATGCTATTGTTATCAGTGTGCTGACAAGAGTTCAGGAGATGCATGTTCCTTTTTAGAGTGAAGGGCAAGGCAGGCAAACGTAAAGAAGCCTGGATGATGAGGGAATTTGAGCCTTTGGTCAAGAGTAATATGGAGACATGGGACAGGTAGAGGCAGCTGGGATCGAGTGTATCCCTGGAGGGGTTTTGGGAACTAAGGCGTGAGCTAAAAAAAGAAATCAGAAAGGTAAAAAGGGGACAGGAGATGGCTCCGGCGGATACCATTAAGGATAATCCCAAGAGATTGTATGAGTACATTAATGGAAAAAGGGTAACCAGAGAGAGTGTGGGACCCCTCAGGAATCAAAGCAGTCAACTCTGTGTGGAGACACAGGAGATGGGCAAGACATACTCAATAGTCAAGGAGTATTTCTTCTCTGTTTTTACCAAGGAGAAAGACAGGAGGACTGAGGATCTTGAGGTAGTCACTGGAAGTGTCTTGTGAGCAGTCAGTATTATGGTCGCAGAGGTGCTGAAGGTCCTAACATGTATGAAGATAGATACATCTCTCGGGCCTGTGGGAAACTAGAGAGGAAATGGCAGGAGCCCTGATGGAGATTTATGAGTTAAATACAGGAGATATGCCGGAAGACTACAGGGAGGCAAATGTAGTGCCTCCGTTCGAAAAGGGCTGCAGGGAAAGGGTTAAAGCGGCCTTTTCACGGGGCGACTTGACGCAAGAGTTAACCGGAGTTTAACATCGTGGGAACCTCGTGCGATAACAGTGCTGCATTCGTGGACCACCGTGGACCACCGTAGCGCCAACGGCAGGTCATCGTGTAACTTGGTCACTCGGGAGAAAATTCAAGAAAGTTTGAATTTCTCCAAGATTGACTTGTACACTTGTGGTTGAGTATTGCAACATTATATGAACGTAGTGGCCAGTGCGATCTCCGTAATAACTCTTGCGGGTACCGTGGGAACTCCTGCGAACGGTGAACCCGGAAGCTGGACAGAGGGAACAGAAGGTGAGTAAAAATTATCTTATGTGGGATTGAATTTAAAAAATAAATAAAAATAAAGATTTGCATCCGCATATGGACATCAACTTATTCATGAGTTATGTTAATGAGATTCAAGAAAATAACTATAATCTTTAAAAGGGACTTTAAAAGGGACTTTACTGAAAGGTTACGCATTTTTATGGTCCGTGAGAAATTTTTCACATGTACTTCTTTGAGAGATACAGGTCGGAGTCCTCGGGTCCAGTGGTCCGGAACGCTACCAATCAATGTTGTACAGAGACCCGTGTAAGGAGTGAACTGCACATGCTGGTTTAAACCGAAGACAGACACAAAAAGCTGGAGTAACTCAGCGAGTCAAGCAGCATCTCTGGAGAAAAAAAGCTGATGTTTCGGGACGAGACACATCTTCAGACTCAATTCCGATTAGGCTGTCTGAAGAAGGGTTCCGGTGTTGGGGGAGTCCAGAACCAGGGTCCCAGTTTTACAGTCTACCGTGGGAACTCTTTAACTCAGTAAAGTAAAGTAGCCTTTATTGTCATATCAGCGCACAGGCAGCAGTTGACTGTTGCTCTATTCAGTTTCCCAGGCGGTCGGGACGGGACTGGAGTTGGGAGGGAAAGGTGGGGGAGTCGAGGGAGAGGAGGGGGAGACAGATGGGGGTGTCTTCATTTACTGACGGCGGGTGTCTGTCACTGAAACAGGCAGGTGAGATTTCACATCCACCTTGTGTGTGCCTCTCTCTCTCTCTCCCTCCCTCTTACACAGGCTGAGAGACTCTGCCTCTGTGAGTGTACGTCTCTTTCTCCCCCTCTCCCACACACAGTAAGACCGAGGTACTGTGCTCAGTCCATCTGTGTCTCCCACATACACAGTAAAATATGTCTCCAAATGAGCCAATTCAACCAAGGGAGGATATATATAGGGTGTGAAAAAAAAAATTACATCATTTGTGTCACGTGTAGTTCACGATGTTCATTCAAGATTTAACGGGAAAGCTCGGGAAACGGACAAGTCACTCGCACAAATAACAGAAATGCCGAGTACCGTGGGAACTCTTTATCTACTGCCGTTATATCGTGCGAGACTCGTGCTGGACCACGACCTCTTCACTCTGGTGACATCTTGCGACAACTCGCCCCGTGAAAAGGCCGCTTTAGGAACTACAGTGCGTTTAACATCTGTGGTTGGAAAGTTACCAGAGAGTGTTCTGAGGGATAGGATATACGTGCATTTAGACAAACAAGGGGTGATTAGGGATAGTCAGCATGGTTTTGTTTGTGGGACGTCGACTCACAAATCTGATTGAGTTTTTTGAAGACGTGACCAAAAAGGTCGATGAGGGCAGAGCTGTAGATGTTGTATACATGAACCAGTAAGGCATTCAACATTATTCCACATGGTAGGCTGCTCTGGAAGGTTAGATCCCCTGGGATTCAAGGAGAGATAGATGAATGGATAGAAAATTGGCTTCATGGAAGGAAGCAGAGGGTGATGCAAATGTAAAAGGTGGGGGGGCACTCATTAGGGCCGGTTCAGAGGCGCTATAGCTCTTGGGATAAAACTGTTCCTGAGTTTGGAGGTTCGGGCGTAGAAGGCATTGTAACGTCTGCCGGAGGGAAGTAGTTGAAACAGGCCGTGGCAGGGGTGTGATGAGTTCTTATGGATGCTGAGGGCCTTCCTGAGGCACCGCGTGTGATAGATGCCCTCCAAGGCTGGTAGCGGATCATCGGGACAGAGCTACCAGCCTTGGAGGGCATCTACCACACGCGGTTATTTCCCAAACCCCATTCCATGGTGCAACCTAGTATTTAGCACATTTTGTCACACTATTTTCACTTTGTCTTCAACATTACCGCATCCCAATCATTTGTCGTCACGGTTATCCCACCTTCAACCGTCAAGTAACACACCGGGCACTCCAATTGATGCCAGGATTGGGTAATAATAATATTCAACCGACAAGTGTTGCAGGCGACCCATTTCTCATTCAAAGCGATCTCGGAAATGCAGTACAAAGCTTACAGATGTTCGAGTGGGAGGTTAAACCGCCGAACATTTATAACCCAAGAAAAAGGTTAACGAGTTATTGTGATGACCTCCCTGTGGACATGCATTACGGATTTTGCTCCCGTGTGAATATAATACTATAACAATCACTGTGGTGGTCGTTCATCTTTCCTTCTCATGATTTTGTACACCTCGATAAGATCATCGCTGATCCACTTTATTTCCATGGAATAGAGACACAGACTACTCAACCTCTCCCTACAGCTGACACCCCCTCGTCCTGGCAAATTCCTCGTAAATCTTTTCTGAATCCTTTCAAGCTTGACAATATCTTTGATAATATATGATACCCAAACGTAACAAAATATTCTAAATGCAGTCTCACCAACGTCTTTTACAGCTGCAACATTCTACGCATAAACTCATCCTGCCATGCAGTCTCATAGAAACATAGAAACATAATATTAGGTGCAGGAGTAGGCCATTCGGCCCTTCGAGCCTGCACCGCCATTCAATATGATCATGGCTGATCATCCAACTCAGTATCCCGTACCTGCCTTCTCTCCATACCCTCTGATCCCCTTAGCCACAAGGGCCACATGTAACTCCCTCTTAAATATAGCCAATGAACTGGCCTCGACTACCCTCTGTGGCAGAGAGTTCCAGAGATTCACCACTATTTGTGGGAAAAAAGTTCTTCTCATCTCGGTTTTAAAGGATTTCCCCCTTATCCTTAAGGTGTGACCCCTTGTCCTGGACTTCCCCAACATCGGGAGCAATCTTTCTGCATCTAGCCTGTCCAAACCTTTAAGAATTTTATAAGTTTCTATAAGATCCCCTCTCAATCTCCTAAATTCTAGAGAGTATAAACCAAGTCTATCCAGTCTTTCTTCATAAGACAGTCCTGACATCCCAGGAATCAGTCTGGTGAACCTTCTCTGCACTCCATCTATGGCAATAATGTCCTTCCTCTGATGTGGAGACCAAAACTGTACGCAATACTCCAGGTGTGGTCTCACCAAGACCCTGTACAACTGCAGTAGAACCTCCCTGCTCCTATACTCAAATCCTTTTGCTATGAAAGCTAACGTACCATTCGCTTTCTTCACTGCCTGCTGCACCTGCATGCCTACTTTCAATGACTGGTGTACCATGACACCCAGGTCTCGCTGCATCTCCCCTTTTCCTAGTCGGCCACCATTTAGATAATAGTCTGCTTTCCTGTTTTTGCCACCAAAATGGATAACCTCACATTTATCCACATTATACTGCATCTGCCACACATTTGGCCACTCACCCAGCCTATCCAAGTCGCCTTGCAGTCTCCTAGCATCCCCCTCACAGCTAACACTGCCCCCCAGCTTAGTGTCATCCGCAAACTTGGAGATATTGCCTTCAATTCCCTCATCCAGATCATTAATATATATTGTAAATAGATGGGGTCCCAGCACTGAGCCTTGCGGTACCCCACTAGTCACTGCCTGCCATTGTGAAAAGGACCCGTTTACTCCTACTCTTTTCTTCCTGTTTGCCAGCCAGTTCTCTATCCACATCAATACTGAACCCCCAATGCCGTGTGCTTTAAGTTTGTATACTAATCTCTTATGTGGGACCTTGTCGAAAGCCTTCTGGAAGTCCAGATACACCACATCCACTGGTTCTCCCCTATCTACGCTACTAGTTACATCCTCGAAAAATTATATAAGATTCGTCAGACATGCTTTACCTTTTGTAAATCCATGCTGACTTTGTCCAATAATTTCACCACTTTCCAAATGTGCTGCTATCCCATCTTTAATAACTGACTCTAGCAGTTTCCCCACTGCCGATGTTAGACTAACTGGTCTGTAATTCCCCGTTTTCTCTCTCCCTCCCTTCTTAAAAAATGGGGTTACGTTTGCTACCCGCCAATCCTCAGGAACTACTCCATAATCTAAAGAGTTTTGAAAGATTATTACTAATGCATCCACTATTTCTGGAGCTACTTCCTTAAGTACTCTGGGATGCAGCCTATCTGGCCCTGGGGATTTTTCGGCCTTTAATCCATTCAATTTACCCAACACCACTTCCCGGCTAACCTGGATTTCACTCAATTCCTCCAACTCCTTTGACCCGCGGTCGCCTGCTATTTCCGGCAGATTATTTATGTCTTCCTTAGTGAAGACGGAACCAACGTAGTTATTCAATTGGTCCGCCATATCCTTGTTCCCCATGATCAACTCACCTGTTTCTGACTGCAAGGGACCTGCATTTGTTTTAACTAATCTCTTTCGAAGGGCAAAATGGCCTCCTCCAGCACCTAGTTTCTACGTTTTCTATGTTTATGAAGAATCTATCTATGCCTTTGAAATATCCACTGACTTGGCCTCCGCAGCCTTCTATGGCAAAGAATTCCACAGATTCACCAACCCCTGACAAATAAATCTCGTCCTCATCGACTTCCTAAAAGTACTTCCTTCAATTCTGGTGCTATGGCCTCTAATGCTAGACTCTCCTACTGGTGGAAACACCCTCTCCACATCCACAGCATCCAAGCCTTTCACTATACAATGTAAACATTCTCGTTGATGCCGAATATGTTTGCAATCAATGCGAGTCTATCTGAGTGGGGAGGATAACTCTCCCCTCAATGAGTTTCTGATTTGTGTTTATTTTACAACCGTGGTCGCACCCAGCCGATTCCAAGCGGAGTTTAATTAAAAACCGCCAAACATTCATCACGGAGGACCGACGGAACTGCTTGACATTAAGTGAAATAGAGTGCTTAATATTCGATGCAGGACGTTGGTGAAACGGTGTGTGGAATATTGTCTAGGTCAGAATATCTTAGGAAGGATATATTTATGTGGAGAGGGCCAGAATATGATCATCAATGATTTTGCCAAGACTGGAGAATTTCAATTGTGACAGACTGGATAGGTTGGGATTTCTTTATCTCTGGAGCGAACAAGACTGACAGCTCACCTTTAGAAATGAATAATATAATTACGAGACATTAGTGTGATCATGGCAGGTGGAATTGCCGAGTTATTATCCAAACGGCAAGGGGGCCTGAGTTAGCAAAATTTGAGACTCAGGTATTGAGTGCGGAAGACTAACATGTGGCCACCGGAAGGTGACGTACCGATCTTCGATCTTCTCTTGCACTTTGCTTCTAAAACATATAGGGTAGAGGGCAAAAGTGGATCGGGAAGATAATAAAAGTTACACGTAACAGGAGGCTGGGGATTGCTCCTACGCTCTAAAAGGATGGGTTCTGCAAACAAAATAATTCGGTTTATTTAATGTAGAGCAGACAACATTGTTTGCACCGAACACAGAAAAGTTGTGTCGCCATTTTATATGGAACATGTTTTTATTATGGATAGTCGAAATGGAGAAGGTGAAATATCATAAATTGCACCTCCTGTGTTTACAATGGCATCTCCCGCATGGAAATGTAGTGTATGTTGTAGAGACCGTCGCAGGCGTTGCTCAACGTGGGATCTTTCCGGTTATATGAATGGCAAATGAGCGTTTCCCTGACCGGGAATCGAACCCGGGCCGCGGCGGTGAAAGCGCCGAATCCTAACCACGAGACCTCCAGGGAATATGTCGGAGCTGCCCCGCCACACATGATATTGTCTCTCAAACGCTTCAGGTTCAGGGCCCGTTCTATTAGCTGAGTTGATCGCCTCAACGCCCGTGACTTCTGAAAAACAACGGCAGTGCTGAGCACTGGGAGAAAAGGCAACATGATAAAATAACGAAGGTAAACAAAAATGATGGAGACACTCAGCGGGTGCAGCAGCATCTATGGAGCGAAAGAAATGGGCAACGTGTCGGGCCGAAACCGTTCTTCAGACTGATGGGGGGCGGGGGGAGGCGGGGAGAAGAAAGGAAAAAGGAGGAGGAGGAGCCCGAGGGCTGAGGGAGAGGTAGGAAGGGGAGGAGACAGCAAGGGTTAACAGAATTGTGAGAATTCAATGTTCATGCCACCGGGATGTAGACTCCCCAAGCGGAATATGAGGTGCTGTTCCTCCAATTTCCGGTGTTGCTCACTCTGGCCGTGGAGGAGGCCCAGGACAGAGAGGTCGGATACGGAATGGGAGGGGGGGGGGGGGGTTGAAGTGCTGAGCCACCGGGAAGTCAGATTGGTTAGTGCGGACCGAGCGGAGGTGTTCGATCGCCAAACCTACGCTTGGTCTCACCGATATAGATCAGCTGACATATAGGGCAGCGGATGCAATAGATGAGGTTGACGCTGATCTATATCGGTGAGACCAAGCGTAGGCTTGGTGATCGTTTCTAGTGGTAAACCTCTGGAACGCTCTGCTACAGAAGGTAGTTGAGGCCAGTTCATTGGTATATTTAAGAGGGAGTTAGATGTGGCCCTTGTGGCTATAGGGATCAGGGGGTATGGAGAGAAGGCAGGTACAGGATACTGTTGGATGATCAGCCGTGATCATATTGAATGGCGGTGCAGGCTCGAAGGGCTGAATGGCCTACTCCTGCACCTGTTTTCTATGTTTGTAACATCTCATATTTCACTTGGACAGCTTACAACCCAGAGTAATGAACATTGATTTCTCTAACTTCAAGTAACTTCTGCATTATCTCTCTCCCCATCCCCGCCTTACTTAGGTCGCAGTAGATTCCAAGTTATCTTCTTCTGCCTCATCGTCTATACCTCGTTCAAAACTAAGAAGCAGCAAAACAATGTCCTTTTTACTTTATCATTCTTATTTTTTTGCATATATTGGAATCACAGAAACATAGAAAAATAGATGCCATTCGAGCCAGCACCGCCATTCAATATGATGACTGCTGATCATCTAAATCAGTACCTCGTTCCTGCATTTTCCCCATACCCCTTGATTCCTAAGAGCAAAATCTTACGCACTCTTGAAAACATCCTAATCTAATTCGCGGCGGCGGCGACCCGACTCGGCCCTGGAGTTGTGGCGGAGGCAGCAACAGCAGCGGAGTTTGAACCGTCGCCTCGGCGCAGAGGGAGAACAAAGAGGGAAGAGACAGAGACTTTAAGATTTTTGCCTTCCACCACAGTGAGGAGGTGTTTGGTGAACTCACTGTGGTGGATGTTAAATTTGTGTTGATTGTGTGTTTTTGCCATTTTTTAAATTATATTTATGACTGCAGGGAAACAAAATTTCGTTCAGACCGAAAGGTCTGAATGACAATAAACCGAATCTAATCTAATCTAATCTAATCCAGTGAATTGGCCTCCACTCCCTTCTGTGGCAAAGAATTCCACAGATTCACAACTCTCTGTGTGAAAAAGTTTTTTCAGCCCGAAATGGGGTCCTCTTATTCTTAAACCGTGACCCCTGGTTTTGTACTCCCCCAACATGGGAACATTTTTCCTGCATTGAGCCTTTCCAATCGTTAAAGAATTTAAGAGTCGTCCCGTATTCCCAAAGTCGGTTGCGTTTACTTTGTATCATCAATTCTTCACTCACTATAATGTGTTCCAGGTCTGGTTGATTCAGATTCCAGCACCCAAGAGGAGGATCCGCTCACACATACAGAGGGTCAAAGCGCCACTTTCACATGTACCTATTTTAAGGATAATTATTACTTATACTGGTATCGCCAATATCCAGGCGGACAGCCGAGTTTGCGGTCCGGCGATACACTAACGATGGATCTGACCAGAAGGCAGAATTCGCTCGAAATCGTTTTTCGGACGCAGTCCAGCAGTCGGAGAAGAAATATCGATTGACAATCTCGGGACTGCGTCTGACTGATACGGCAGTTTATTACTGCGCAGTGGATCACACAGTGTTGAGATTGGCAGGAATTTCTAGCGCACAGCTGCTATCTCGTGGATGGATGTTGTTCATTGCGGCTTGGGCAGCTGCCTCGAAGCTCACAGCTTGTGTGCGGGTAACAGAAGCAGTCAGAGCAGGATTGATACAGCGTCTTTACTGTCTATCACTGGTAGTGGCTGTCTGCTTTCGGCGAGATATCTGGAGAAACCACTTCTCCATTGAAAATAAATTGACGCCAAACTCGTTCATTTAGGAGAACCACTACTTCGCAAAAGATAAACGTTCGTCCAATGAGGGAATAAAGACTTCTTAAAGCATCTCTCGCGAGAGAAACAGAAAGGAGGCAGATGAGCAAAATAAGAATGCAGATGCTTCTAAGTTAACCATGTTGTTGATCTTGCGGTTAAACTCCGCGTTAATTAACTCATGACTACTTCTTGCGAAAAGAATGTATTCCTGTATCCACTCGGGTGGCTGTTTTCTTGAAACACAGACTGAGCAGAGCAAACAATGAAAATAAAACGATGGCCTTAAAACTGACTGAAATTTGTTGCCTT
Source organism: Amblyraja radiata (assembly GCF_010909765.2). Taxonomy (NCBI): domain Eukaryota; kingdom Metazoa; phylum Chordata; class Chondrichthyes; order Rajiformes; family Rajidae; genus Amblyraja; species Amblyraja radiata. Next base: position 103,256,020 of record NC_045958.1, on the reverse strand, counting down.
CCACCACAGTGAAGATTGCTGTGGTGGATGTTTGTGTTTAATGTTATTGTGTATAGTGTGTTCTTTTCAAGTGTATCGCTGCTGGCACATTCATTTCACTGCACCTTCGGGTGCATGTGACGAATAAAATTGACTTTGACTTTGACATTACCGAAGGAGAGGTTGAGGAAGTTGGTTCTTTAATGTACTGAGTATTTATTTTATCGATTTATTAGAGAGTATACATTTATCTCATGATTATCATGCTGGATTATTCACTCATCCATTTGTACTCCATTCCGAATTCCGTATTCTAACATAACACTGAAACGACGTTAAGATAATCACTGTAGCCAGATATTTTGATCAGGTTGAATAACAATTATAAGCCTCCACAAATGCGAGTGAAACAGCCTAGAGCGTTGTAATCGAGATTGGATTGGGAGCTGACAACGGACGGTTAGCAAGCAGGTACGGCAGAGTGTGCTCACTCGTCGTCCCAAATGGTCCTTAGAACGACAGAATAGTTTTTCGTCTGTAACTCGGAGGGCACGACCACATCTGGCAGCAACAAATTAGATGGGAGTTTGATAGAAGAGTGTGAACATGCATTTCTAACGCAGGCATCGTAAGGTAAATAAACGGACCGAGGATGAGAACCCCCAATAACATTTACACCGTCAGCAAGTATTTTGTCTCCCGCTAATGTAAGCCATAATGCTGCTAGTTGCGAATGGTTGTTGATATCACTTCTGCTGAAGGTCCCACGGTACAGAACCGAAGTACAAGGAAGTTATGTCCGAATTGTTAACACACTCGCAGGGGGCTCTTTCCGTATTGCGCCCTGATCCTCTCACGACATTACAAGGATATGTGTCATACAATGAAAGGCGTAGAAGAGGCAAACGGGGACTTTCTATCAGACAGGGAAATACAGAATGAAACAGTGGGGAGACGCGAGGCTTCAATGGAGCAGACTAGATCCACGCGGTACAGAACGGAGGTATTTTATCGAAATGCGAAATCCTGAGATAAAAACAAAAATGCATGATTACATTTTATTCCGCAAATCCCCCGGGACCTATGGACGATCTCCAGAATGATCTGAGTTTAAATTAAATTTCCACCATCCGTCCGTCTTCCTTTCGAAGGTTCTGCTTGACCACTTGGGTGCACGTGCTGGTTTAGGACCACATTCAAAACATGCTTCGCATCTGTTGCACAGATTACAAAATTAAAACGTTAAAACGAATAAGATTCACACAAGGAGAATTAACTAAACCAAAAAGACATAAAACAATACATCTTGCAGATCGCTGAGATACAATAGACAACTGATGCTCGAATATTGATGTACAATTAAAACGCTGTAGGGACTCCATTAATCAAACCGTGGCTCGGCCTTGGCCGTCTGCATGAAGTCATTTCGTTCCGAAATAGCGAGCAACCGGTCAGTGGAGACGAGTACGCGCGAGTTGACAGATTATAAATATTAACATAATTAAACGACTGTTAAGACAATAGGATAATGTCAGGATAATAAATTGTAAATGCCAGCGTTTGCTTTATTGCATTCATAACCATTAAATACAAATGCTTATTCACAATTCCTAAAACGCGATTCATTTTTCTCACAATCAAGTGAGTTCCATTGTGCTGCCTGCCCAGTTTGATAGAAGTGCTTGTTATAACCATATAACCATATAACAATTACAGCACGGAAACAGCCATCTCGACCCCTCTAGTCCGTGCCGAACACATAATCTCCCCTAGTCCCATATACCTGCGCTCAGACCATAACCCTCCATTCCTTTCCCATCCATATAACTATCCAATTTATTTTTAAATGATAAAAACGAACCTGCCTCCACCACCTTCACTGGAAGCTCATTCCACACAGCTACCACTCTCTGAGTAAAGAAGTTCCCCCTCATGTTACCCATAAACTTCAGTCCCTTAATTCTCAAGTCGTCCCCTTGTTTGAAACTTCCCTACTCTCAGTGGGAAAAGCTTTTCCACGTCAACTCTGTCTATCCCTCTCATCATTTTAAAAACCTCTATCAAGTCCCCCCTTAACCTTCTGCGCTCCAAAGAATAAAGCCCTAACTTGTTCAACCTTTCTCTGTAACTTAGTTGCTGAAACCCAGGCAACATTCTAGTAAATCTCCTCTGTACTCTCTCTATTTTGTTGACATCCTTCCTATAATTAGGCGACCAAAATTGTACACCATACTCCAGAATTGGCCTCACCAATGCCTTGTACAATTTTAACATTACATCCCAACTTCTATACTCAATGCTCTGATTTATAAAGGCCAGCACACCAAAAGCTTTCTTTACCACCCTATCTACATGAGATTCCACTTTCATGGAACTGTGCACAGTTATTCCCAGATCCCTCTGTTCACCTACATTCTTCAATTCCCTACCATTTACCATGTACGTCCTATTTTGATTTGTCCTGCCAAGATGTAGCACCTCACACTTATTAGCATTAAACTCCATCTGCCATCTTTCAGCCCACTCTTCCAACTGGCATAAATCTCTCTGTAGACTTTGAAACTCTTCTTCATTACCCGCAACCCCACCTATCTTAGTATCATCTGCATACTTACTAATCCAATTTACCACACCATCGTCCAGATCATTTATGTACATGACAAACAACAGTGGACCCAACACAGATCCCTGTGGTACCCCACTCGTCACTGGCCTCCAACCTGACAAACAACCATCCACCATTACTCTCTGGCATCTCCCATTCAGCCAATGTTGAATCCATCTTGCTACTCCACCATTAATACCCAACCATTGAACCTTCTTAACCAACCTTCCATGAGGAACCTTGTCAAAGGCCTTACTGAAGTCCATATACACAACATCCACTGCTTTACCCTCATCAATTTCCCGAGTAACATCTTCAAAAAATTCAAGAAGATTAGTTAAACATGACCTTCCAGGCACAAATCCATGTTGACTGTTCCTAATCAGACCCTGTTTATCCAGATTATGACCCATCACCCCCGTAAGCCAGGAGTTTGAAGAAGGGTCGCAACCCGAAACGTCACCCATTCATTCTCTCCTGAGATGCTGCCTGTCTCGCTGAGTTACTCCAGCATTTTGTTACTCCGACAAAAGCACAAATGGGCGCTCTGCTTTAACCTGCAAAATTTACTTCCGTCACTTGAAAATGCCGACAGGAACTAACGTCAAAAGGCCAACCGGCGTCCAGCCGATCATGGCCGACGGGTTACGGCAGAATGTATCTCGTCTAGCGGGCTGTCGCTGTATCTAAGAGTGCACGTTGTCAAATAATGTCCTGAATAATGGTCAGTGCAAATGTTAAACAGATTCACCATCCTGCGTGCACACTTCCGTTAGAATAAAATGCACGAACGTATTCCGACACGAGTAACAACACACGTTTTAGGCAACACAGGTAGACCCGTTAGAGTTTGTATCGAGACTCGGTAAAATGCAGAGCATGGGGCAGATTCAATGGCAACGCAAACAACGTCGCTGTGTAGTGTACATGAGTAGGAATGCCATTGTGGGAAATATAACCACGTGCAGGTCAGCGAATACCAAGCGTCTGTGAAGTCCTAAGAACACACAGCCACACACTGGTGTATTGAAAAGTGACTCAAGGTGATGTAGTGTAATCAAGGAGGGGGTCTATTTAATATATTGTGCACCTAAAAGAGTGACAGTGCCGGGTGCAATGTAAAAAACGAGAGAGAGAACTGCAAATCCAATGGAGAAACCTCTCTGATAAAAGCGAAGTAAGGTATATTGCACGACAAGAAGAGATCGATCCGGCAACGATAAACAGTTCTGCTGGACCAACTGCAAAATCAGATTTTCACCTGTGAGGTGAACTCCATGAGACAGAACAGGACCCACGGAAATACACAGAGCAACGGGATTATGGTAAGATAACGAGAGAGTATCGATTATACCAAAGAAGGATTATAGTTCATTGCAAAAAGTATGGAAAATGTCTAATTCTATCAAAAACGCGTTAACATACTTGCAAAGTAGAGCTATCTTAAAGGAACTGTGTTTGAGGATGGTAATTGAAATGGCGATTGCCCCTGCTGTCACAGGCTGTCCATAAAGGGCCAAATGATATCGTAAACGATAAATGTTGCTGGCTTTGTGCTTGTAAGCATATTATAATTTGGAAGATGATTATTGCGGCATAAGGCGATGACCACGGATTGGACCTTGTTTTAAAGTACCGATGAAGTAAATAGAAACATTTTCCGTGTTCATGGTGCCCACTACAACACCCGGTGTTACAAGTCCTTGTTACTTCAGAATGTTGTGTACGTCTGGGAAATATGTCCAAGGTTATATATCTATGTTAGGCACAATGCCCCGATAGCTATCTAATTTGGACAATTATCAAAATCGAACATTATCCATGGCCCGCGTATTCCTGCCAAGATATTTGCCTCATTGACTCCCACTACTACTGACATAATCCTGAACTTATTGCCAAGAAAATAGTGACGTGATGTCCACAAGTGCATACAAATAGTGCAGATCAAATTAGTCAAGACTTCGGAAACCGGCGAGGAAGTGAAATCATTCTAAAGAACGTGGTTTCACCATATTCGCACTCATTTCAGACACCCAGATTCACAATGCAAACATGAAACGATTCAAATATTGTGCAGGGCACCGTACCGGCAGATTGAGGGGTAGAGTTAACATTCAAATCTATGCCCAGATTTCCCATTCCGATTTCCAGCTCTTCCTGACAAATTATTTAAGAACTCCCAAAGTCTCGACAGAGCGTGGCCAATACGCTGAATTGAGATTCAGTATATGATTCGCAGCCTTTGACAGCAACACCAAAGGCCTCCCTGCACAGAATGATCCAACCCACATCGGAAGTAATTAGTGGCATGTTAGTAGCATGGCGATTAGTCCAAACAGAGCAAAGAGCAAACATATTCAGTCGTAGAGTCATGGAGTCAGAAACGACGGAATCCGGCGTTTCAGCACAACTTGTCTATGCAGCCCGAGATGCCCCATTTGCCCAGCTAGCCCCATTTGCCCAGATTTTGGCCATAATCTCTAATGTTTTCCTATCAATATAGCTGGTCAAATGTATTATACATATTTATTTTCTACTAGCCTCAACTACTTAATCTGGCAGCACATTCCATATAACGTGAAACTGTTGCCCTCACGTTCCTATTGGATATTTTCCGTCGCACCTGAAACCCATGCTACCTCGTTCTTGATACGCACCTCTGGAAAAAAAACACTCGGTGCATTCATCCTATCTATCCCCCTCATGTTTGTAAACGCGCCTCAGTAACATCACCCATCTTACGCTCCAGGTAATTATGTTCTTGTCTGCCCAACATCTCCATTTATGCCATGTCCTCAAATACTGGAAACATCCTTGTAAATCGTCTCTGAACTCTTCCCAGAGTTATAGCATCTGCAAGAGCACCATGACGTGCCATAATCGATTACCTGAACGATAAATGTCAAAGGACTCCTCGCCCTATCTAACTTCCGCGCCACTCTCACAATACCGTAAACATGCAGCCCCGGATTCTTCCCCGGTCCTCGGTTCACCTACTCTGGGCAAGAAACTGTGCATCTCCCCGGTCCATTCTTTAAGAAGAACAGCTCTCGGCTGAAGTTTGTGGAAAGTTTTCTAAACTGTTGACAAATGTTCACTACAAACCTCCAAAATATAAATCTCTCTCTGGTGTTCCTTCCCCGATTGTTTTTAAAAGGCTGGCCATTTATCTTTGCTCATAACTTGATTAATCATTTCTATTTCGCATGTCGTTCACCGAATAAATATTTGTGTAAACCGCTCCGTTACCTTGTGATCTTGCAACTATAATCACAACTGCGAGAGCATCTGGATCTTTAACATGACATTCTGTTAAAAAATCAAACGCAAAGCGATCAACCCAGCGCGGGCCACTCCACGCGACGTCTCAGCAGACACACCATTCCGGGTATCGCAACATCTTTACTCCATTTATTCAGAATGACCAACATAACACGTCGTCTGCCACGACTGCTCATTGTTTTTTTATGAACGCATGCCAATTTCCGACATTACCCTACCCCTCATCGTGTAAATAGAAACATAGAAACATAGAAACATAGAAAATAGGTGCAGGAGTAGGCCATTTGGCCCTTCGAGGCTGCACCGCCATTCGATATGATCATGGCTGGCCATCCAACTCAGTATCCCATCCCTGCCTTCTTAGGGTCCTTTTCAGAATGGCAGGCAGTGGCGAGTGGAGTGCCGCAAGGCTCGGTGTTGGGGCCGCAACTGTTCACCATATATGTTAATGATTTGGAAGAGGGAATTAGGAGCAACACTAGCAATGTTGCGAATGACAAAATGCTGTGTGGCAATGTGAACTGTGAAGAGGATGTTAGGAGGTTGCAGGGAGACATGGACAGGTTGAGTGAGTGGGCAGATGCGTGGCAGATGCAGTATAATATAGATATATGTGAGGTTGTCCACTTTGGCGGCAAAAACAGGGGGCAGATTATTATCTCAATGGGGTTAGGTTAGGTAAGGGAAAGTGCAGCGAGACCTGGGCGTCCTTGTACACCAGTCACTGAAAGTTGGCGTGCAGGTACAGCAGGCAGTGTAGAAAGCTAATGGAATGTTGGCCTTCATAACAAGAGGATTTCAGTATAGTAGTAAATAGGTTATTCTGCATATGTATAAGGCTCTGGTGAGACCACATCCGGAGTATTGTGTACAGTTTTGGTCTCTTAATTTGAGGAAGGACATCCTTGTGATAAAGGCAGTGCAGCGTAGGTTGACGAGATTGATCCCTGCGATGGCGGGACTGTCATATGAGGAAAGATTGAAAAGACTAGGCTTGTGTTCACTGGAGTTTAGAAGGATGAGGGGAGATCTTATAGAAACATAAACATTTATAAAAGGACTGGACAAGCTAGATGCAGGAAACATGTTCGCAATGTTGGACGAGTCCAGAACCAGGGGCCACAGTCTTAGAATAAAGGGGAAGGTCATTTAATACTTAGGTAAGAAAAAGCTTTTTCATCCAGATAGTTGTGAATTTGTGGAATTCCCTGCCACAGAGGGCAGTGGAGGCCAAGTCACTGGATGGATTTAAGAGATAGTTAGATAGAGCTGTAGGGGCTAGTGGAATCAAGGGATATGGGGAGAAGGCAGACACGGGTTATTGATTGTGGACGATGAGCCATTATCACAATGAATGGCGGTGCTGGCTCGAAGAACCGAATGGCCTCCTCCTGCATCTATATTCTTTCTATCTTTCTTTCTATCTATCTATCTATCTATCTATCTATCTATCTATCTATCTATCTATCTATCTATCTATCTATCTATCTATCTATCTATCTATCTATCTATCTATCTATCTATCTATCTATCTATCTATCTATCTATCTATCTATCTATCTATCTATCTATCTATCTATCTATCTATCTATCTATCTATCTGTCTATCCGTCTATCCGTCTATCCGTCTATCCGTCTATCCGTCTATCCGTCTATCCGTCTATCTCTATCTATCTCTATCTATCTCTATCTATCTCTATCCACCTATCCACCTATCCACCTATCCACCTATCCACCTATCCACCTATCCACCTATCCACCTATCCACCTATCCACCTATCCACCTATCCACCTATCCACCTATCCACCTATCCACCTAACCACCTATCCACCTATCCACCTATCCACCTATCCACCTATCCACCTATCCATCTATCCATCTATCCAACTATCCATCTATCCATCCATCCAACTATCTATCTATCTATCTATCTATCTATCTATCTATCTATCTATCTATCTATCTATCTATCTATCTATCTATCTATCTATCTATCTATCTATCTATCTATCTATCTATCTATCTATCTATCTATCTATCTATCTATCTATCTATCTATCTATCTATCTATCTATCTATCTATCTGTCCGTCCGTCCGCCCGTCCGTCCGTCCGTCCGTCCGTCTGTCTAACTGTCTGTCTGTCTCCGTCTGTCTGTTTGTCTGTCTGTCTGTCTGTCTGTCTGTCTGTCTGTCTGTCTGTCTGTCTGTCTGTCTGTCTGTCTGTCTGTCTGTCTGTCTGTCTGTCTGTCTGTCTGTCTGTCTGTCTGGATGGATACTGGACTTTCTGAGGGAAAATTTGTGATAATATCCCTCCCCTTCCACAATAATTCTCAACAATGGTGCACCGCAAGGATGCCTTCTCTCTACCCGACTATACACACTATACATTCAAGATTATGCGGGTAAATTCGGCTGTAACCGCTTCTGCAAATTTCCACATGACAACAATCTCTCCGTCAGTGACAGCAAGACGAAGCAAATAGTTTTCAAGAAAACCGGTGGAGTACCAGTCTGCATCAAATGTGTTGAAGTGGATGTCGTTGAGGACTTCAAATTCCTTGGAGTTAATATAACCAACGATATCTCATGGACGACCACATTGAAGGGATAGCCAACGGCAGACCAACAACTCTGAGGAACTGCGACCTGCCTCTAATTACTCAAACATGCTGCTACAGATTTGTTTAGAAAGCATGCTGTTGGTGTACCACAGTTCGTTGCCCAAGAAGCAAGAAATTGCATGGAGTTCTGGATGAAACCCCGTCCATCTCACGGAGTGGACTTCGCACTGTTGACACTGCACTTCACGATGCCTCGGAAACGGAGGCGACATGTTCAAAGACATGTCTTACACCGGTCATCCCTTCTACTTCTTGCTCGTGTCAGACGGAAGATACGGAAGCTTGGAAGCTCTCACCACCAGACTCCTGAGCATCGTCTTATCCTATGTTGCCAGTCTAGTGAACCACTCTTCCATATGCTATGGTATTGCCAATTAACCTCTACCCCTTGCGGACATGGACTTTATGAAACCGATGTGCTACAATGCCTTACCAGCCTCCAACTATGCTCGGTACTGAGATTTATCGATTTACTCTACCTGTTGATGAGTTTGAATTATTTATATTTGTATATAATATTTGATCTGATTGGATTGCTCCTTGGGAGACATGACAACGATGCACCGACGCCTGATTCTGAAAGTGAATTTACCTGCACCAGATCCAATGAACGGCCAACGATCAAGTACATGAACAGTTTCTGGTTAATGGCCATCCTCACCAGATGGATGCCGTCCAGCATTCCCGTTTTAACCACACAATTTTCACTTTATCTTTAACATTGCCTTTATCAACACATCATCCCACATGTCAGTACCAGATACACTGTTCCACTGACCTACCGGGTACTCCGATTGCTGCTAGAATTGGATAATAATAATATTCAAACGGCAACTGCCGAATCCAACTCATTTCTCTTTCAAGCCGTCCTCAGTTAAGCAGTACAAAACTTACAGATGTCAAAGTGAGAAGATAAACCGCGCTGGATTTCCTGTGAAACTTCACGTCAAAAGAAAAGAGAATTGTTCTTGTGCATCGGTCGAAATTAGGTAAATCACAAGGACCGTTCAGGACAGGAAACGATCGAAGACAAGAGCAACTTTAATATATTTCACCTGTTGGCACTTTGTGAAGTAAATGATAAGAACATACAACGTGTAATGTGACAAGTGACAGAAATAAATATCGGCAAGGAATGTCCTTAATCAACAAGTTATCTTTTAAGGGATATGCTGATCAATAAAACAGAGAGAAGACAAGCTCGAGACGTTATTCCGCAAATGAGTCCGAAAAAATCCGAATGCATTGATCAGTTGGTTATATTCAGAATGTAAATGTGCAAGATGAAATAATCGATTAATTGATTAGTTATCTGGAGATAATTCAATATTCATACAAACATACCATCTAATTCTATATAACACAATCTTCCCATATCTAGCTCGGCATTTATCTAATTGGTGTCATGGCTCAAATTAACGGTCCATTTTTCCCAGATCTTCTCAAATGAATTATCATTGACTCTCAAGGGATATGTCAATTTCTCCATATTAAAGATGTCTCGCACAATTTCTAACCACTGTTCCTGTTTTGGACTTTTTTCATAAAGCCACTGCCTGGTAATGTCCTTCTTACTTGCTGCAAGCAAAACTTTAATCAAATATGTATCTTCTAGTTTTACAATATGTTTAATACGCCCCAGATACATCACAGGGCAGGTATTTGGGATTTTATAACCCAAGATATTTTTACAACTGCATTAACATTTTCCCAGTATGGCCTTATCTTTACACAGTTCCAGAAAATATGCGAGTGGTCTGCCTCCGTACTCCCACACAGCCTCCAACAGTGTTGTAGGACAGCAAGTTGTCTGCTTTTTATTTTGGGTGTTATAAAAAAGCGAGATAGATTCTTCCAGCAAAATTCTCTCCATATTAGTGAGCTTGTGGATGAACATTGTGTTTCACACATTTGATACCATTCTTCTTCTGTTATTTGGATCGTTAATTCTGCTTCCCATTTTGTTTTTATGTAGAGCGTTGATTCTCCCCCGCTTCCCAACAGATGCAGGTATATTGAAAATTAAATGGTAACACCAGATTTTCTCCATATTATTTGTTACAAATATACTTTCAACCAAGGGGAATCAATTTCATTTTGACTGATAGTATATTGTTCCCCTCCGTCAGCTTCAGGTGCCGGCATATTTCACTGCGGGAGTCGCACTGAGCCGACTATGTGGAGTACCACCAACAAAATCCAGACATTCATCACGGAGAACCATGTAGTTGCTTGGCATTCATAAGGCCACCAGGTCCTAACTGATAGGAGTAGGAAAATAATTAGGTAATTCGGCCCATCAAAGCTACTCCGCTATTCAATCATGGCTGACCCATCTCTCCCTCTTAACTCCATTTTATGTGCGTTTACCTGATCTATTGCTCCTATCATTTTGTACACATCCACAATATCTTCCTTTATCTTTCTGCGCTCCAAGGAAGACAACCCTAGCCTGCTCAACCTCTCCCTTCAGCACAGACCTTCGACTCCTGGCAACATCCTCATAAATCTTCTCTGAACACTTTCCAGCTTTACAACATCTTTCCTCTTACATGGTGGCCGAAATGTGAACTATATTTCCAATAAGGCCGCATATGCGGTAAAAGTGGGTTCGGAGAAGAATTAAAGTGGCACGCACCGGAATCTGAGGGTATTTCATGCGCTTTCACAACAGGTGTTCTGCAAACCAATCCAATTTGGCTTATTCAAAGTACAGGATACCACGTTATTATCACCGAATACAGTAGGTTAGACTGGAGGAGATGAAGTTGATTTGCCATTTTGCGGGAAGGTCAATTTGTGCCCTGAATTGTGGGAGTGCAGCAGGTCACGTGTTGTGTCTCTTACAGAAAAAGCGAACGGCAGATGTTGGGTTACCACAGCATCTCCTGCATGGAACGTGCTGCATGTTGGGGAGACTATCGCTGACAACTTACACCCGCACTTATTCTCACTAACTCAGTCTCACGCAAATTCCTTGGTATTCCGACTGGTTGAAGTTGTCGGCAAATGGAGCGCACATTTTAGGAACGGCATTATGATCGATACTCAAGTAGCCTAAAGTGCAGCTATTCTTCCGTCGTAGGCGTTGATCAATGTAGGGACCACACAGTTTTATGAATGACAAATGAACGTTTCCCTGACCGGGAATCGAGACGGGCCGCGGCTGTGACAGGGCAAAATCCTAACCACTAGATCACCAGGGAAGATGAGGACATTTCTGCAACAGTCAAAATGCTGCCTCACCGGTTATTCATTTTGGGATTACACTTCCACTAGCGAATCTGATGGCTTCAACTAAAATTTCCTCTTAAAGCAACGGAAGTGTGAAACGCCGGGGGAAAGGCAGCATGGTAAAATAACGTGCATGTAAAGTAACGTGAAATAATAAAACCTTTCTCTCCTGCAGCTATGGCGGAATATCCGAAAATTGATGCAGTGCAGCCCAGCGTCATGTTGAATGGCGGAATTCGGCCATTCAGACCATCGAGCCTGCTCCGTCATTAGATAAAGGCTTGTCTATTTTCCCTTTAACCCCCATTTTCCTGCCTTCTCCCTGCAACCTTTGATGCCCTTATTAATCGCCGAAAAATCTCCAATTTAAAAATAACAAATGACCTGCACGCCACAGGTCTGTGAATGAAGTTCACACATTAGCCACCATCTAGCTGAGGACATTCCTCCTTATCTCCATTTTAAATTTACTTATTTTATAGAAGAGACAATAAAAGAGGTGATACTTCCCCCCCTCTCCCCTGAATCTCGACTCTGCATCTACTGGAACCAATATCGGCACGTCCATTCTAACTCGGCTTTTCATTATTCGGTAGGTTTGCTCAAGCTTGGAGCATGAAGGAACGAATGGACCTTAATACACCTTGAAAATGGATCGATGTTATCCTAATGAGATATCCCAGCGATCAATGTCCATCCCCGGCTATTCAGAAACTTCTTCAACCACGCGGCTGATATATAATCTCCCAGTGTACTAACAACGGATGTGTTGGATTGTTAAAGTGGAGAAGGAACATATGGTCGTAAGTGATGTGAGCTGAATTATGCCATTTGGCCCATCTTCTACTCCATCATTCAATCGTGCCTGATCTATGTCCATCCCAACCCTATGTTCCTGCCATCTCCTCATCACCCCTGACACGTGTACTAACCAAGAAGCTCTCTATCACTGCCTTAAAATTATTCACAATTGGCCTCGTTGGCAAAAAATCCCACGGATTTATCACCATATGATAAAGTAACTAGTTCCTGTCACCTTCCTAAATCAATTCCACTTTTATCTGAGGCTATAACCTCTAGTCCTAGCCACTCCCACGAATGGAAACATCTTCTCCACATCCACAACATCCAAGCCTTTCACTATTCGCTAAGTTTCAATGAGGTGCCCCCTCATTCTTCTAAACTCTAACAAGTGCAGGCCCAGTGCCGCCAAACGCTCATAATATTTAACCCACCCATGTTTGGGATCATTCTTGTCAACCTCCTCTGGACCCTCTCCACAGCCGGCACATCCTTCCTCGGACATAGTGCCCAAGGCTGTGGAGAGCCCTCTGAGGAGCACGGACATTGTACGAGTGTATGTTCATGGGCAACTAAAGATAAGAGAGGGCTTGTGTGCTTATGACATTCAAAGTAGATAATGCATTTAGAGAAGCCCGGGGAGCCGTTGGAGTGAGAGGAGAAGTTACCTGGGCGGTGAGTTAAAATCGAACGCGGGGCTTGCTTTCACAGAGGCCCGGGGAGCCGTTGGTGAGAGGAGGAGTTATCTGGGCGGTGAGTTATTAATCGAGCGCGGGGCTTGCTTTCACAGAGGCCCGGGGAGCCGTTGGTGAGAGGAGGAGTTACCCAATCTGCAGCGTTCCATCACACTACCAGAGAATGGGTCTACAGAGAGATTTATGCCAGTTGGAAGAGTGGGCTGAGAGATGGCAGATGGTGTTTAATGCTGATAAGTGTGAGGTGCTACATCTTGGCAGGACAAATCAAAATAGGAACTACATGGTATATGGTAGGGAATTGAAGAATGCAGGTGAACAGAGGGATCTGAGAATAACTGTGCACAGTTCCCTGAAAGTGGAATCTCATGTAGATAGGGTGGTAAAGAACGCTTTTGGTGTGCTGACCTTTATAAATCAGAGCATTGAGTATAGAAGTTGGGATGTAATGTTAAAATTGTACAAGGCATTGGCGAGGCCAATTCTGGAGTATGGTGTACAATTTTGGTCGCCTAATTATCGGAAGGACGTCAACAAAATAGAGAGAGTACAGAGGAGATTTATGTTGCCTGGGTTTCAGCAACTAAGTTACAGAGAATGTTGCCTGGGTTTCAGCAACTAAGTTACAGAGAAAGGTTGAACACGTTAGGGATTTATTCTTTGGAGCGCAGAAGGTTAAAGGGGGACTTGTTGGAGGTCTTTAAAATGATGAGAGGGATAGACAGAGTTGACGTGGATAAGCTTTTCCCACTGAGAGTAGGGAAGATTCAAACAAGGGGACATGACGTGAGAATTAAGGGACAGAAGTTTAGGGGTAACATGAGGGGGAACTTCTTTACTCAGAGAGTGGTGGCTGTGTGGAATGAGCTTCCGGTGAAGGTGGTGGAGGCAGGTTCGTTTTTATCATTTAAAAATAAATTGGATAGTTATATGGACGGAATAGGAATGGAGGGTTATGGTCTGAGCGCAGGTATATGGGACTAGGGGAGAATACGTGTTCGGCACGGACTAGAAGGGTCGAGATGGCCTGTTTCCGTGCTGTAATTGTTATATGGTTATATGGTTATATGGTTATATGGTGGAAGCCTGAGATTGGTGGAAGAGGACCAGAGGAAGCAGCTGATTGGGTGCAACCCCAGGTTTGCATTTCTGCTTTCACGTTAAGGGTTCTGTGAGTTAAGGGTTCAGTGAGTTAAGGGTTCTGTGAGTTAAGGGTTCTGTGAGTTAAGGGTTCTGTGAGTTAAGGGTTCTGTGAGTTGAGGGTTCTGTGAGTTGAGGGTTCTGTGAGTTAAAGGTACAGTATTTATTAGTAAAGGTACAGTTTAAAGGATAAAGATTTTTATAGATTTTTTAGAGAGACTTGATTTAATTTGGGAGTATGCTATGTCAGTGTAGATTGGCCTCGTGGTTTGCTCAGCCTGCAACATGTGGGAGATCAGCGATATGGTCGGTGTCCCTGGCGACTCCGTTTGCAGGAAGTGTGTCCAGCTGCAGCTCCTGGCAGACCGCATTGAACGATTGGAGCTGCGGTTGGATTCATACACTGGGGCATCCACGATGCTGAGAAAGTCGTGAATAGCACGCACAATGAGTTGTTCACACCGCAGGTAAAAGGTAAGAGGACAGAAAGGGAACGGGTGGCCAATAGCCAGCATAGCAGTAGGCAGGTAATGCAGGAGTCCCCTGCGGTCATCTCCCTCCTAAACAGGTACACCATTTTGGATACTGTTGGGGGAGATGGCTCATCAGGGGAAGGCAGCAGCAGCCAAGTTCATGGCACCATGGGTGGCTCTGCGGCACAGGAGGGGCGAATAAATAGTGGGGCAATAGTAATAGGGGATTCAATTGTAAGGGGAATAGATAGGCGTTTCTGCGGCCGCAAACGAGACTCCAGGATGGTATGTTGCCTCCCTGGTGCAAGGGTCAGGGATGTCACTGAACGGCTGTAGAACATTCTTGAGGGGGAGGGTGAACAGCCAGTTGTCGTGGTGCACATTAGCACCAACGATATAGGTTTTTAAAAAAAGGGATGAGGCCCTACAAGGTGAATTTAGGGTGCTTGTGGATAACTTAAAAGTAGGACCTCAAAGGTAATAATCTCTGGATTACTACCAGTGCCACGGGCTAGTCAGAGTAGAAATAGGAGGATATTGCAGATGAATACGTGACTTGAAAAATGGTGCAAGGGGGAGGGATTCAAATTTCTACGGCATTGGAACCAGTTCTGGGGGAGGTGGGACCAGTACAAACAGGACGGTTTGCACCTGGGCTGGAATGGAACCAATGTCCTTGGGGGCGTGTTTGCTAGTGCTGTCGGGGAGGATTTAAACTAATGTGGCAGGGGGATGGGTGCAAGAGCAGAGGGGCAGAGGGGTGTAAAATGAGGGTAGAAGCAATAGGTTGCAAGGTGAAAGTAAAAGTGGCAGGCAGACAAATCCAGGGCAAAAATCAAAAAGGGACACTTTTCAACATAATTGTATAAGGGGTAAGAGTGTTGTAAAAACAAGCCTGAAGGCTTTGTATCTTAATGCAAGGAGCATTCGTAATAAGGCGGATGAGTTGAATGTGCAGATAGTTATTAATGAATATGATATAGTTGGGATCACGGAGACAAGGCTCCAGGGTGACCAAGGCTTGGAGCTGAACATTCAGGGATATTCAATATTCAGGAGGGATAGACAGAAAGGAAAGGGAGGCGGGGTAGCGTTGCTGGTTAGAGAGGAGATTAACGCAATAGAAAGGAAGGACATTAGCTTGGAGGATGTGGAATCGATAAGCTGGCCCGTGCGAAGCTTTTCAGAAAGGGGGGTGGCATGACAGGATTACAAAAAACTTAATGTGAAATAATGTGCGCGCTGCGCACATCACGAGCGCGAAGCGTGAAGTCCCTCGATGCCAGGGGGTTTAGATGCTTTCTGATGCATTCTGAGCCTTATTTCGGAGCATTTTGGCACCAAATGTATGACCAATATTTCAGAAATTAACAGGATTCTGAGGTAGCTTTTTCACACAAAGGGTGCTGGGTGTAAGTAACGAGCTGCCAGTGGAGGTAGTTAAGGCTGGGACTATCCTAATGTTTAAGAGACATTTGGACACGTACATGGATAGGACAGATTTAGATGGATATGGGCCAAACGCGTGTGAGTGGGACTAATTTAGATGGGACATGTTGGTCGGTGTGGGCAAGTTGGGCTGAAGGGCCTGTTTCCACACTGTATCATTATATGACTAAAAAGGGAAGAAGAAAAATACATGTAAATAAGTAGAGCAGATTTGAAAGATGAGTGAAATGTAAAGACAGAGAGAGGTTTATGGGTGGAAAGGAACATAGGAAAGGAGAGTGGGCTTCGGCAGATGGGTGAAGGGAAAATAGTCACAAGGTGCTGGAGTAACTCAGTGGGTCAGGCAGCATCTGCGGCGAATATGAATAGACGACGTTTCACAGTGTGCTGGAGTAACTCAGCGGGTCAGGCAGCATCTCTGGAGAACATGGATAGGTGACACGTCACAGAATGCTGGAGTAACTCCGTGAGTCAGGCAGCATCTCTGGAGAAATGGTATAGATTATATTTCGGGTCAAGACCGTTCTTCAGTAATAATCATGATGTGGCATACATAGACATTCTTGAATGTTACCCAAAACATCGCGAGCTACTTTGTTACGCTGCTTGCCCTCTCCTATAACGTGTCTGCTGCATTGGGTGATGCAGGACAGGACACAAGCTTTGAGGCACGGTGTGAAGCAGTTGCTGTCTGTCCCAGCCTGGTAAAAACCTGGATGGAGTGGATTTGGATAGGATGTTTCCACTACTGTGAGAGTCTAGGACCAGTGGCCACAGCCTCGGAATTAAAAGACATTCCTTTAGGAAGGAGATGAGCAGAAATTTCTTAAGTCAGAGGGTGGTGAACTGTGGAATTCATTGCCACAGACAGCTGTGAAGGTCAAGTCAATGGACATTTTTCAGGAGGAGATTGATAGAATCTTGATTGATACGGGTGTCGGGGGTAATGGGGAGAAGACAGGACAATGGGTTTGAGAGGGAAAGATAGATAGAGTCATAGTGTGATACAATGTGGAAACAGGCTCTTCGGTCCAGCATGTCTCATCTGCACCAGTCTCACCTGCCCACGTTTGATCCATATCCCTCTGAATCTGTCCTATCCATGTATATGTCTAACTGCTTCTTAAATGTTGTAATAGTCCCTGCCCCAACTACCTCCTCTGGCAGCTTGTTCCATAGAATGTGAAAAACATACCCCTCAGATAAGGGGTTGGACAGGCTAGATGCAGGAAGATTGTTCCCGATGTTGGGGAAGTCCAGGACAAGGGGTCACATCTTAAAGATAAGGGGGAAATCCTTTAAAACCGAGATGAGAAAAACTTTTTTCACACAGAGAGTGGTGAATTTCTGGAACTCTCTGCCACAGAGGGTAGTTGAGGCCAGTTCATTGGCTATATTTAAGAGGGAGTTAGATGTGGCCCTTGTGGCTAAGGGGATCAGAGGGTATGGAGAGAAGGCAGGTACGGGATACTGAGTTGGATGATCAGGCATGATCATATTGAATGAAGGTGCAGGCTGGAAGGGCCGAATGTCCTACTCCTGCACCTAATTTCTATGTTTCTATGTTTCTATTCCTATTAAATCTTTTGCTCTTCACCTTAAACTTATGTCCTCTGTTCCTCGATTCACTTACTCAGGGCAAAAGACTCAACCATATCTATCCAAATGATGATTTTATACACCTCTATTAGATCATCCCTCATCCTCCTGTGCTCCATGAAATAGAGTCCCAGCCTACTCAACCTCTCCCTGTAGCTCTGCCCCTCTAGTCCTGGCAACTTCCTAGTAAATATTCACTGTACCCATTCCAGTTTGATGACATCTTTCCTATAACATGGTGCCCAGAACTGAATACAATGCTCTGAATGCGGCCTCACCAACTTCTTATGCAACTGCAACATGACCTCCAAACTTCTATACTCAGCCTGACTCTTTGGGTTGCTCCATCACTCTGGGAAACGTTATAGAACAGGGCAAGATTAGCAAGTTTGCTGATGATACAGAAGTGAGTGGTTTTGCAGATAGTGAAGATGGTTGTGAAAGATTGCAGCCGAATCTGGGTCAATTAGCCAGGTGGGCAGAGGATTGGTTGATTTGTATTGTATTGTATTTTAATGACCACACAGCCAGGCTGGTGGAATGTTGGTTGTCAGCAGCGATACAATAATAAAGAACACACAACCACAATAAAAATGTAACACAGACATCCACCACAGCATTAATCACTGTGGTGGAAGGCACAAACATTTGGCCAGTCCTCCTCCATTTCCCCCCCGTGGACAGGACCAGAGTCCAGAGTCAGTCCAGGATCGGCTCTTCCTCACCGGAGACCGCGGCTTTAAGTTGTTGTAGGCCGCAGGCCGGCGGTCGAGATTTAAAGTCTCCGCCGCAGCCAGAAGCACCGTCGACTGCAGGGCCGGCGGTCGAAGTTCCCATCCAGCGGTGATGGTAAGTCCATGCCGGCCCCGCGGTAGAAGTTGGCCGCGGGCCGGCAGTGATGGCTTCTTCTTCCCCCGGTTTCCCCACGAGGGATCCCGGGCTGTAGACGCCGCACCAGCTGGAGCTCTGCAGATCGTGACTTCAGGCCGCAACTTCAGGCTGCCGGCTGCCCCGGGCCAGCGAAACGGAGCGCTCCCCTCCAGCAAGCCCCAGCGAGGGCTCGCCCGCTCCGCGCCGAGAGTGCACGCTGCGCGCCGAGAGTGCACGCTGCGCCCGCCGCTGAAGCTCCGGGCGCGTCTCCGGGAAAGGCCGCTCCGATCCTTCATGTTAGGCCACGGGGGAGGCGACCTGGAAAAAATCGCCTCTCCTTGGAGGAGGCGACCGAAGCGGTTTCCCCCTTACCCCCCCCCCCCCCCCCCCCCCCCAAACCACTCCCCACACAAAACACACAAAGAAACACAAAATACATATTAAAAAATAAGAAAAAGTTGAAAAAAACTGATAATAACTACCGGTAATAATACCGATGGTTGCATGGTTCCTTGAAGGTCGTGTCGCAGGGATATCAGGTGGTCAAAAAGTATTTTGGCACTTTGGCCTTCATCTGTCAGAGTATTGAGTATAGAAGTTGGGAGATCTTGCCCTCTCATACCCATTCTCCTGCCTTCTACCCATTACCTCCGACACCCGTGTCAATCAAGAATCTATCAATCTCCTCCCAGTGGGGGTGGTGGGGTTGGCGTGGGCCTAGAGGGGTCAGTGGGGGTGGCGTGGGCCCAGCGGGGGTGGTGTGGGCCCAGTGGGGGTCAGCGGGGGCGGCGTGGGCCCATCGGGGGAGGCGTGGGGTGGCGTTGGCCCCGCGGGGGTGGCGTAGGCCTCACGGGGGTGGCGTAGGCCTCGCGGGGGTGGCGTGGGCCCAGCGGGGGAGGCGTGGGCCCAGCGGGGGTGGCGTGGGCCCAGCGGGGGTGGCGTGGGTCCAGCGGGGGTGGCGTGGGCCCAGCGGGGATGGCGTGGGCCCTGCGGGGATGGCGTGTGCCAGCGGGGGTCAGCGCGGGTGGTGTGGGCGGGAGATGGCTTGGGACCCGGCGGCGGGGGGAGGCAATGGGAGCGGCGTCTGGTGTTGGGGTTACAGCCGCTGGGTTCAGATTCAGCCACACCCGCCCGGCGACGGGAGAACGGAGAACTGGCCGTTTCCAAAGTGGAAACGCTGATTTTTTTTCCCCGATTTTTTTTGTGTGATTTTTTCTTATTCTGGGAGAAAAAAGGGGGTGCGGTCTTATTCTGGACTGGGGGTACACAATAATGCTGGAGAAACTCAGCGGGCGCAGCAGCATCTATGGAGCGAAGGAAATAGGTGACGTTTCGGGCCGAAACCCTTCTAGACTGGGTATTGAGTAATGAGGAAGGGTTAGTTAGCAGTCTTGTTGTGCGTGGCCCCTTGGGCAAGAGTGACCATAATATGGTTGAGGTCTTCATTAGGATGGAGAGTGACATTGTTAATTCAGAAACAAGGGTCCTGAACTTAAAAAATGTGACTTTGAGGGTATGAGACGTGAATTGGCCAAGCTAGACTGGCAAATGATTGTTAAAGGATTGACGGTGGATATGCAATGGAAGGCATTTAAAAACTGCATGGATGAACTACAACAATTGTTCATCCCAATTTGGCAAAATAATAAATCAGGGAAGTTAGTGCATCCGTGGATAGCAAGGGAAATCAGGGATAGTATCAAAACAAAAGATGAAGCGTACAAATTAGCCAGAAAAAACAGCCTACCAGAGGACTGGGAGAAATTCAGAGTCCAGCAGAGGAGGACAAAAGGCTTAATTAGGAAAGGGGATATAGATTATGAAAGAAAACTGGCAGGGAACATAAAAACTGACTGCAAAAGTGTTTATAGATATGTGAAGAGGAAAAGATTAGTTAAAACAAATGTCGGTCCCTTGCAGTCAGAAACAGGCGAATTGACCACGGGGAACAAGGACATGGCAAACCAATTGAATAACTACTTTGGTTCTGTCTTCACTAATTAAGACATAAATAATCTGCCGGAAATAGCAAGGGATCGGGGTTTAAATGAGATGGAGGAACTGTGAAATCCAGGTTAGCCGGGAAGTGGTGTTAGGTAAATTGCATGGATTAAAGGCCGATAAATCCTCAGGGCCAGGTAAGTTGCATCCCAGAGTACTTACGGAAGTAGCTGCAGAAATAGTGGATGCATTAGTGATCATTTTTCAAAACTCTTTAGGTTCTGGAGTAGTACCTGAGGATTAGAGGGCAGCTAATGTAACCCCACTTTTTAAAAAGGGAGGGAGAGAGAAAACGGGGAATTACAGACCAGTTAATCTAATATCGGTGGTGGGGAAAATTCTGGAGGCACATGGCATAGCAGCGCATTTGGAAAGTGGTGAATTCATTGGACAAAGTCAGCATGGATTTATGAAAGATAAATGATGTCTGACGAATCTCATAAATTTTTTTCGAGGATGTAACTAGTAGAGTGGATAAGGGAGAACCAGTGGATGTGTTATATCTGGACTTTCAGAAGGTTTTCGACAAGGTCCCACATAAGAGATTACAAACTTAAAGCACACGGTATTGGGGGTTCAGTATTGATGTGCATAGAGAACTGGCTGGCAGACAGGAAGCAAAGAGTAGGAGTAAACGGGTCTTTTTCGGAATGGCAGGCAGTGACTAGTGGTGTACCGCAAGGCTCAGTGCTGGGACCCCAGCTATTTACAATATATATTAATTATCTGGATGAGGGAATTGAATGCAACTTTGAGGATGACAAGTTTGAGGATGACACGAAGCTGGGGGGCAATGTTAGCTGTGAGGAGGATGTTAGGAGGCTGCAAGGTGACTTGGATAAGTTGGGTGAGTGGGCAAATGCATGGCAGATGCAGTATAATATGGATAAATGTGAGGTTATCCAATTTGGTGGCAAAAACAGGAAAGTAGACTATTATCTGATTGGTGGCCGATTAGGAAATGGGGCGATGCAACGGGACCTGGGTGTCATGGTACATCAGTCATTGAAAGTAGGAATGTATGTGCAGCAGGCTGTGAAGAAAGCGAATGGTATGTTAGCATTCATAGCAAAAGGATTTGAGTATAAGAGCAGGGAGGTAATACTGCAGTTCTACAGGGTCTTGGTGAGACCACACCTGGAGTATTGCGTACAGTTTTGGTCTCCTAATCTGAGGAAAGACATTCTTGCCATAGAGGGAGTACAGAGATGGTTCATCGGACTGATTTCTGGGATGGCAGGACTTTCATATGAAGAAAGACTGGATAGACTCGGCTTGTACACGCTATAATTTAGAAGTTTGAGGGGGGATCTTATAGAAACTTACAAAATTCTTAAGCGGTTGGACAGGCTAGATGCAGGAAGATTATTCCCGATGTTGGGGAAGTCCAGAACTATGGGTCATAGCTTAAGGATAAGAGAGTGGTGAATCTGTGGAATTCTCTGCCACAAAGGTAGTTGAGGCCAGTTCATTGGCTGTATTTAAGAGGGAGTTAGATGTGGCCCGTGTGGCGAAAGGGATCAGGGGGTATGGAGAGAAGGCAGGGATAGGATACTGAGTTGGATGGCCAGCCATGATCATATCGAATGGCGGGGCAGGCTCGAAGGGCCAAATGGCCTACTCCTGCGCCTATTTTCTATGTTTCTATGTTTCTATTTACACGATGAGGGGTAGGGTAATGTCGGAAATTGGCATGCGTTCATAAAAAAACAATGAGCAGTCGTGGCAGACGACGTGTTATGTTGGTCATTCTGAATAAATGGAGTAAAGATGTTGCGATACCCGGAATGGTGTGTCTGCTGAGACGTCGCGTGGAGTGGCCCGCGCTGGGTTGATCGCTTTACGTTTGATTTTTTAACAGAATGTCATGTTAAAGATCCAGATGCTCTCGCAGTTGTGATTATAGTTGCAAGATCACAAGGTAATGGAGCGGTTTACACAAATATTTATTCGGTGAACGACATGCGAAATAGAAATTATTAATCAAGTTATGAGCAAAGATAAATGGCGAGCCTTTTAAAAACAATCGGGGAAGGAACACCAGAGAGAGATTTATATTTTGGAAGTTTGTAGTGAACATTTGACAACAGTTCAGAAAGTGTTCTACAAACTTCAGCCGAGAGCTGTTCTTCTTAAAGAATGGACCGGGAAGATGCACAGTTTCTTGCCCAGAGTACGTGAACCGAGGACCGGGGAAGAATCCGGGGCTGCAAGTTTACCGTATTGTGAGAGTGGCGCGGAAGTTAGATAGGGAGAGGAGTCCTTTGACATTTATCGTTCAGGTAATATATTATGGCACGTCATGGTCCTCTTGCAGATGCTATAACTCTGGGAAGAGTTCAGAGACGATTTACAAGGATGTTTCCAGTATTTGAGGACATGGCATAAATGGAGATGTTGGGCAGACAAGAACACAATTACCTGGGGCGTAAGATGGGTGATGTTACTGAGGCGCGTTTACAATCATGAGGGGGATAGATAGGACGAATGGACCGAGTATGTTTTCCAGAGGTGCGTATCAAGAACCAGGTAGCATGGGTTTCCGG
Organism: Amblyraja radiata; assembly: GCF_010909765.2. NCBI lineage: Eukaryota > Metazoa > Chordata > Chondrichthyes > Rajiformes > Rajidae > Amblyraja > Amblyraja radiata. The sequence goes on along the minus strand of NC_045958.1, from coordinate 103,232,723 downwards.
TAAGACGGAAAATATCCAATAGGAACCCGAGGGCAACCGTTTCACGTTATATGGAATGGGCTGCCAGATTAAGTAGTTGAAGCTTGTAGAATATAAAGACTTAAAATACATTTGACCAGCTACATTGATAGGAAAACTTTAGAGATTATGGCCAAAATCTGGGCAAATGGGGATGCATAGGCAAGTTGTGCTGAAACGCCGGATTCCGTCGTTTCTGATTACATGACTGAATATGTTTGCTCTTTGCTCTGTTTGTGGCTAATCGCCATGCTACTAACATGCCACTAATTACTTTCGATACAGATTGGATCATTCTGTGCAGGGAGGCCTTTGGTGTTGCTGTCAAATGCTGCGAATCATATACTGAATCTCAATCTTCAGCGTATTGGCCACGCTCTGTAGAGACTTTGGGAGTTCATACATAATTTGGCAGGAAGAGCTGGAAATCGGAACGGGAAATCTGGACATTGATTTAAATGTAAACCCTACCTCTCAATCTGTCGGTGCGGTGCCCTGCACAATATTTGAAACGTTTCATGTTTGCATTGTGAAACTGGGTGTCTGAAACGAGTGCGAATATGGTGAAACAACGTTCTTTAGGATGATTTCACTTCCTCCCCGGGTTCCGAAGTCTTGACTAATTTGATCTGCACTATTTTACGCACTGGTGGACATCACGTCACTATTTTCTTGGCAATAAGTTCAGGATTATGTCAGGGGTAGTGGGAGTCAATGAGGGAAATATCTTTGCAGGAATACGTGGGCCATGGACAATGTTAGATTTTGATAATTGTCCATAATAGATAGCAATCGCGGCCTTGTGAATAACATAGATCTACAACATTCGACATATTTCCCAGATGTACACAGAACTCTGAGGTAACAAGGACTTGCAACACCGGGTGTTTTAGTAGGCATCATGAACACGGAACGTTTCTCTATTTACTTCATCGGTACTTTAAAACAAGATCCAATCCATGCTCATCGCGTTATGCCACAATAATCACATTTTAAATTATAATATGCTTACCTGCTTAAAGCCAGCTACATTTACCGTTTACGATATCATTTGGCCTTTTATGGACATTTGTGCCTGTGACATAAGGGCCAATCGCCATTTAAATTACCATGCTCAATCACAGTTCGCATTGAATGTATTACCTTTAAGATAATTCACGCGTTTTTGATAGAATTCGCCATTTTCCATACATTTTGCAATGAACTATAATCCTTCTTTGGGATAATGGATTCTCTCTCGTTATCTTAATACAATCCCGTTGCTCTGTGTATTTCCGTGGGTCCTGTTCTGTCTCATGGAGTTCCCCTCATAGGTGAAGATCTGATTTTGCCGTTGGTCCAGCAGAACTGTTTATCGTTGCCGAATCGATCTCTTCTTGTCGTGAATATGTTCGTGTATTTTATTCTAACGGAAGAGTGCACGCAGTTGGTGAATCTATTTCAAATTTGCACTGACCATTATTAAGGACATTATTTGACAACATTATTAGATACAGCGACAGCCCGCCAGACGAGAGAACATTGTGCCGTCACCCGTCGGCCATGATCGATTGGACGCCGGTGGGCCTTTTTGACGTACGTTCCTGTCGGCATTTTCGCGTGCCGGCAGTGCATTTTGTAGGCTAAAGCAGAGCGCCTATTTGTGCTTTTGTCGGAGATAAAATGCTGGAGTAACTCAGCGAGACAGGCAGCATCTCAGGAGAGAATGAATGGATGACGTTTCGGGTCGAGACCCTTGTTCAGACTCCTGGCTTACGGGGGCGCAGGGTCATAACAAGCACAGGATTGTCAGCACAATGCAACTCACCTGATTGCGAGAAAAATGAATCGTGTTTTAGGAATTGTGAATAAGCATTTGTATTTAATGGTTATGAATGTAATAAAGCAAAACGCTGGCATCTACAATTAATTCTCCTGTCATTATCCTATTGTCTTAACAGTCGTTTAATTATGTGAACATTTATAAACTGTCAACTCGCGCGTACTCGTCTCCACTGACCGGTTGCTCGCTATTTCGGAACGAAATTACCTCATGATGTCGGCCAAGGTCGAGCCACGGTTTGTCTTAATGGAGTCCCGACATCGTTTTAAATTTGCATCAATATTCGAGCACCAGTAGTCTGTTGTATCTCCACGATTTGCATGATGTATTGTTTTATGTATTGTTGCTTTAGTTAATTCTCCTTGTGTGAATCATATTCGTTTTAACGTTTTAATTGTGTAATCTGGGCAACAGATGCGAAGCATGTTTTGAATGTGGTCCTAATCCAGCACGTGCACCCACGTGGTCAAGCAGAACCTTCGAAAGGAAGAAGGACGGATGGAGGAAATTGAATTTAAAGTCAGATCATTCTGGAGATCGTCAGCAGGTCCCGGGGCATTTGCGGAATAAAATGTCATCGTGCATTTTTGTTTTTATCTCAGGATTTCGCATTTCGGTAAAATACCTCAGTTCAGTACCGCGTCGATCTAGTCTGCTCCATTGAAGCCTCACGTCTCCCCACTGGTTCATTCTGTATTTCCCAGCCTCATAGACAGTTCCTGTTTGCCTCTTCTACGCCTTCCATTGTATGACACATCTCCTTGTAATGTCGTGAGAGGATCAGGGCGCAATACGGAAAGAGCCCCCTGAGAGTGTGTTAACAATTCGGGCAAAACTTCCTTGTACTTCGGTTCTGTGCTGTGGGACCTTCAACAGAAGTGATATCAACAACCATTCGCAACCAGCCGCATTTTGGCTTACAATAGCAGAAGAAAAAATACTTGTTTTTTTAAATATTTTTATTAGAAGCAAACATATTATAGTAAAGTATAGTTACATATTATAATTTAAAAAACTTTTCATATACATCAATCATACATCATTAACATTTTCAATTGTCGATTAATTCTGCTTCTAGTGTTTTTTTATGTAGATAGAAAGATAGAGAAAGAGAACAAAATAATTACAAACATCAAAAAAGAGAAAAGGTGGAATGAATTACTTATAATACGTCATTGGAGATAAATTCGTAGATTATAAAGTAGAACTTTACATCTAATCCTGAATTCAAGCTTCAGTTGGATTTTTGTGCCGGGCCAATCTATCCCTTCAAGTAGTTAATGAATGGAGCCCATATTTTAACAAAAAGTTCTTGTTTGTCCATTAGGACAAGTCTAATTCTTTCTAGATGTAGGGTCTCCGACATTTCCACAGTCCACATTTTAATTGTGGGGGTTATAGGGCCTTTCCAAAATTTTAGTATTACTTTTTCCCCAGTTATTATACTGTAGTCGAGGAAGTTTATTTAGCTTGTTGTGAGTGTTAAACTTTGTTCTGATATTCCAAGTATTATAAATTTTGAGTCTGGCTCCAATTTAGTGTTAACAACTTCAGAAATTATTCCAAAAATATAAGTCCAGAAATTTTTAATTTTTGTACAATTTGCAAAAGTATGTGTTAAATTAGCCTCTAGATGCAGACATTTATCGCAAATAGAAATATGTGGGAAGATTCTATTTTGTTTTATTTTGGAGTAATGTAATCTGTGTAAGACTTTAAATTGTATTAAAGCATGTCTGGCATTTAACGAGCATTGATGTATATGTTGTAAACTTTCGTCCCAAATATCTTTCGTTATAGGATGACCTAATTAATGTTCCCATGTGTATTTATATAGTTCCATCGGTGGTACCTCGTTGTTTAAGAGGGTGTTATAAATATAAGCTGTTAATTTTTCAGTGTGAGGATGTTTATTCAAACATTCATCAAGAATTTCTGGTTCCCTAGTCCTATAAACTTGTGTATTAGATTTAACATAATCTCTAATTTCTAGATATCTGAAGAAATTATTTGAGTGCAGTCCATAATTCTGTTGTAACTCTTGAAATGAAAGAAAAATGCCTTTCCCATAAAGATGTCCAATCTTTTTAATTCCAACATTTTTCCATTGTGTGAAACCTTTTTCCGATATGGATGTCTTGAATAAAGGATTGTTTACAATGGGAAGACATAGAGGTATATTATTCAATTTTAAAGCTTTTTTAAAAAATTGTTTCCAAATTCGTATTCCACTATGTATTATAGGGTTTCCCTTATAGGTTTTTTTGTGCAGTTTTGTGGGAGCAAATATAATCGAACCAATTTCAAAAGGTAAACAGTCTTCCTTTTCCATCCTTAACCAATCTGGTTGCTGATCCATTTCTTCCAGCCAGAAATTCATGTTTTTAATATGGATTGCCCAGAAATAAAACAAGAAATTTGGTAAGGCCAAACCTCCATTTATCTTTGACTTACATAAATGCTTTTTACTTATTATATGAATCGTATAATCCCAAATAAAGCTTGTAACAATGGAATCGACTTTTTGGAGAGAAAGAAATTGGGATTTATATCGGGATTAATTGAAGTAGGTACAGTAGTTGCGGTAAGAAGATCATTTTTATAGCATTCATTCTACCAAGCATTGAAATGGGAAGTGTTTTCCAATACTGAATCTTCTTGTGTAGTTTATTCAGTAAGGGTGGACATTTTAGTTTAAATAAAGAGGTATATGTCTTAGTTACGTAAATTCCTAAATATTTAAGTTTATCTTTAACTATTTTAAAAGGGGATTGGTGTAACGTAAATTGAGTTTTGTTATTGGCATGATTTCGCTTTTATTCCAATTAATTCTATATCCTGAAAACTGACCAAATTGAGTTATTAGATTTAATAGATTTGGAATACTAGTTTCTAACTTTGTAATATATATTAATACATCATCTGCATATAAAGACATTGTATTCCTTGTGTCTCTAGTGTTGTACCCGTGTATTTCTGTATAGGTTCTATCGTTTTATGCTAATGGTTCAATTGCAAGTGCAAATAATAGTGGGGATAGTGAACATTCTTGTCTACAACCTCTAGAAAGATTAAATTCAGTTGATAACATTTGGTGTGTTACTATTCTAGCTGTTGGGTTAGAGTACAACAATTTAACCCATGTACTCCCAGTTCTCTCCCAGTTGAAAATGTGTCATCACCGAAAATAAATATGACCATTCTACCTGGTCAAGTGCTTTTTCAGCATCTGGCGAAATAATTGCTAGATCTATAAAAATCATTGTTGACGGTGTAAATGTTATTGGGGGTTCTCATCCTCTGTCCGTTTATTTACCTGCCTGTGCCTTACGATGCCTGCGTTAGAAATGTATGTTCACACGCTTCCACCAAACCCCCATCTAATTTGTTGCTGTCAGACGTGGTCGTGCCGAAGCAATGAATATTAAGGCGGACTCACAAAAAGTAATATAATATCTATATAATAGTATTCTAAATAGAGAAGTACCATCAACAGAGGAAATTAGAGAAGACTGGGAAAAAGAATTAATGATAAAAATTTCAAAAGAAACATGGGAAAATTATTTGATATATATACATAAATGTTCGATTAATGCTAGACACAATTAAATTCAATTTAAAATGTTACATAGATTATATTATTCAAAAACTAGGCTGAATAAATACTATCCAAATATCTCTCCCATCTGTGATAAACGTCTTTCACAAAATGCCAATATCACACATTCTTTTGTTTCTTGCACAAAACTTCATAAATTGTGGTGTGATATATTTGATATATTCACAAATCTATTTAAGTTAAAAATTGAACCTAATACTGAAATGATTATATTTGGAGTAATGGGAGACGGGAACAAATTAAACATACCCCGAAATTAATTTTTTAATTATGGGTTAATAACAACAAAAAAACTTATACTTAAATTTTGGAAACATGCTACTATACCAACGTTTAAAATGTGGATCAGTAATATGTTGGACACAGCACACTTGGAAGAAATGAGACTCCTCCTAATAGACAAACAAGACCAATTCTTAACGAGTTGGTCTCCATTTATTGATTTCTTGGATTCATGTGGTGCAACAGTATCGTAAAAATTAAAAGTTTCAGGTATGGGTGAAAGAGGATCAAGAATATAGGAAATTATCTCATTGTGGCGATTGGATAATCTCCCTCCTGTTTCCCTTCCTTGCTTATTTATTTTCTTCACTATCTCTTTTTCCCTCTTTTTATTCACACACACTAGACTTTCCTCTATTCTTTACTATCTCATTCTTTTCCTATTTCGCTCTTTAAAAAAAATAGGAAGTTGTACAGAGAATGTATTATGTTAACATAATTTTGGGAACCTGTAAAAAGGTACCTTTGTACTTGTATTGTACTTACTTCTAATAAATAAAATTTAAAAAAAAAGACGTGGTCGTGCCCTCCGAGTTACAGACGAAAAACTATTGTGCCGTTCTAAGGACCATTTGGGACGACGAGTGAGCACACTCTGCCGTACCTGCTTGTTAACCATCCGTTGTCAGCTCCCAATCCAATCTCGATTATAACGCTCTAGGCTGTTTCGCTCGCATTTTTGGAGGCTTATAATAGTTATTCAACCTGAACAAATTATCTGGGTACAGTGATTATCTTACCGTCGTTATATTGTTAGGAGATAATATGGAATTCGGAATAAAGTACAAATGGATGAGTGCATTATCCTGCATGATAATCATGAAATAAATGTATACTTTCTAATAAATCGATAAAATAAATACTCAGTACAGTAAAGAACCAACTGCCTCAACCTCTCCTTCGGTAAGGTCAACATCAAATTCAATTGTATTCGTCACATGCACCCGAAGGTGCAGTGAAATGAATTTGCCAGCAGCGATACATTTAAAAAGAACACACAATACACAATTATATTTAACACAAACATCCACCACAGCATTCTTCGTTGTGGTGGAAGGCAACAATGTTCAGTCAGTTTTAAGGCCATCGTTTTATTTTCATTGTCTGCTCTGCTCAGTCCGTGTTTCAGGAAAACATCCACCGAGTGGATACAGGAATACATTCTTTTCGCAAGTAGTCATGTGATAATAAACGCGGAGTTAACACTTAGAAGGATCTGCATTCATATTATGCTCATCGGCCTACTTTCTATTTCTCTAGCGAGAGATGCTTTAAGTAGTATTTATTCGCTCATTGGACGAATGTTTCTCTTTTGCGAAGTAGTGGGTCTCCTAAATAAACGAGTTTGGCGTCAATTTATTTTCAATGGAGAAGTGGTTTCTCCAGATATCTCGCCGAAAGCAGTCAGTCACTACCAGAAATAGACAGATTCAAGACGCTGTGTGAATCCTGCTCTGACTGCTTCTGCTCCCCGCACATAACCTGTGAGCTTCGAGGCAGCTGCCCAACCCGCAATGAACACACCCATCCACGAAATAGCAGCTGTGCACTTAAAATTCCAGCCATTCGCAACACTGTCTGATCCACTGCGCAGTACTAAACTGCCGTATCAGTTAGACGCAGTCCCGAGATTGTCAATCGATATTTCCTCTCCGATTTCTGGACTGCGTCCGAAAAACGATTTCGAGCGAATTCTGCCTTCTGGTCGGCACGGACTTGTAGGGCCGAGATGGCCTGTTTCCGTGCTGTAATTGTTATATGGTGTATATGGTTATATGGTCAGAGCCACCGTTAGTGTATCGCCGTACCGCAAACTCGGTTGTCCGCCTGGATATTGGCGATACCAGTATAAGAAATAATTATCCTTAGAATAGGTACATGTGAAAGTGGCGCTTTGACCCTCTGTATGTGTGAGCGGATCCTCCACTTGGGTGCTGGTATCTGAATCAACCAGACCTGGAACACATTATAGTGAGTGAAGAATTGATGATACAAAGTAAAGGCAACCGACTTCAGGGAATACGGAGTGACTCTTACATTCTTAAACGATTGGACAAGCTCGATGCAGGAGAAATGTTCCCGATGTTGGGGGAGTAAAAAACCAGGGGTCACGGTTTAAGAATAAGAGGAGCCCATTTCGGGCTGAGATAAGTTAAAACATTTTCACCCAGAGAGTTTTGAATCTGTGGAATTATTTGCCACAGAAGGGAGTGGAGGCCAATTCACTGGATGTTTTCAAGGGAGAGTAAGATTTTGCTCTTAGAGTGAAAGGAGTCAAGGGATATGGGGAAAATGCAGGAACGAGGTACTGATTTAGATGATCAGCCGTCATCATATTGAATGGCGGTGCTGGCTCGAATGGCCGAATCGCCTACTCCTGCACATATTTTTCTATGTTTCTATGTTTCCAATATACGCAAAAAAGTAACAATGATAAAGTAAAAAGGATATCGTTAGCTGTTTCATAGTTTTGAACGAGGTATAGACAATGAGGCAGAACAAGATAACTTGGAATCTACTGCGACCTAGGTAATGTAGTGATGGGGAGAGAGAGAATGCAGAAGTTACTTGAAGTTAGAGAAATCAGTGTTCATTCCCCTGGGTTGTATGCTGTCCAAGTTAAATATGAGATGTTGTTCTTCTTATTTGTGTTTGGCCACGCTCTGGCAATGGAGGAGGCCTTGGAGCCAAAGGTTAATGTGGGAATGGGAAGGGATTAACGTGTTTGGCAACAGGGAGATCAGGCACGTCCAGGCGGACTGAGCTAAGGTTGTCAGCGAAACGATCGAAGAGCCTGCGCTTGGTATCGCCTATATATAGGAGCCGAAACCTGGAACAGCAGATACAGTAGATGAGATTGGAGAAGATCAAAGTGCCTCACCTGAAAAGACTGTCCGGGTCCTTCGGAGGAGGTGTAAGGACAGGTGCTATAGCTCTCGTGGTTGCAAGGGAACATACCTAGGATGGGGGAGGGGAGGAGGGTATTATTCGGAAGGACGTTTAAACCAGTGAGTTGCGGAGGGAGCGGTCTCTGCGGAAAGCTGCTGAGTTGAAGATGGGAAGATATGGCTCGTGATAGGACCGCGGTAAATGTGGCGGAAATGTCGGAGGGTCATGTGCTTTATGCGATGTCTGATGGGGCGAAAGATAAGGCCTGCTGGACACTGTCCCTGTTGCGGCTGGGAAAGGGGAGCTTGAGCGGAGCTGTGGGATATCGAGAAAACCATCGTGAGGGACAGTGCGGCACAGACGGAGGAATTAGGTGTAGGGGATAGAGTCTTGGCAGGAGGCAGGGTGGGAAGAAATGTCGTCTAGGTAGATGTGGGAGTCAGTACGTGTATAGTAGATGTCCGTCGATAGCCTATAATAATAATAATAATAAATTTTATATTTAATGGGCGCCTTTCATACAAAATCTCAAGGACACCTTACATAGTAAACATATATTCGGAATATAACAATAAGGACATCACAGAGACACAAATCAAAAACAGGATTCAATCCAAAAACAGAAAATCAAAAACACAGTGTGAAGAGGGAGCAGCGGCAACCAATTCGTGCCAGCGTCCACTCTCTCTTCACGTCAGCCATCTTGGACACAGACCTACAAGACTACAGTTAGACAAAAAAAAATCATCCCCCCACAGTGGATAGCACTGTGGAGGAAGGCACAATGTCCATTCCCCACCCCATGTTCACCCCAAAGTCAGGCCTATTGGGGCCACCGCAATTGCCTCTACCGAGGCCCGATGCCCCTGGCCGTTCTCACCGGGTGATCTTGCCCCGGCGTCGGGAGAGTCCTTTCGGCGGCTGGGCCACTTGGAACGGCCGCTTCTTGGTTGGAGCCCGCGGCTGCCGAAGCCGACAAGGCCGCGCCGGTTTGGGGCTCCTAGGCTCCAGGTGAAAAAGTCGGCGCCCCGCTCTCCTCACTGCCGCCTCTACGCACGCCGTCTCTCCGCACGCCGCCTCTCCGCTCCGCAAACCCGCAGCCCGGAGATGTTGCTCACGGCGGTCCAGCTCGCCAGAGTTCCAGCGCGGCGACCCAGGCAAGGCATCGCCCGCTCCGCTCCGCTCCAGCGCTCCAGCGCTCCAATGCAGTGCCGCCACGCAGGCCGAGGTGCTGGGTGGTTCCCGCCAAGAAACGGCGCTCCAAGCCCGCTGGTAGGCCACGACGACGGGTCGACGGGCAGCCCGGAAAAAAGGCTGCCACACCGACCAGGTAGGGACCTATAAATAAATTAACACCTACCCCCCCCACATTAAAAGACCATATCCCCTACAAACAAAAAAACAGGACTCACAAAAAACTAGAAAAAAAACGAATTTAAGACGGACGGCTGCTGCTAGCAGCCGTTCACCAAGATGGCTCCTCCTCCTCCAGCCTATCCCCTGTGATGGAGACGGTCAGAGTAAGAAACGGTCGGGAGATATCGGAGTTGGTCCAAGTGAATTTGGGTGCGGAATGGAATTTAGTTGTGACGTTAATGAAGTCCGGGATTTCTACGCGTGTGAAGGAGGTAGCCCCGAATCACTCGTCAATGTTTCAGGCGGTAGGCGCACTGCCGTCTCAGCTGTTATTATGGATTCAAAACAGCGAATGAACTTGACGGGACGGGTTCCCTTCTGAGTTACATCAATAGTTAATCGTCAATCAGCATTTACAGTTAAATATATCCAACCAATACACTCTTAAACACTGATAAACGCCCATTCATTGTAAGACAATTGTGAAAGGAACACTCGGAGAGCAATTTTAGATATTTGGTTCTGGGCTGACCAGTCTTGAATGTCAAAGGGGACATTGAGCAAATTAATTTGAATCGACATTGATATGAACATTTTTAAACGATTCAGGGAAAATTCGTTACTTTCCATTAAGATCTGTAAATTCGCTTCCGTCTGTCACTGCATTTTTCCAAGGAACTGTCTGCAACTTCCTGAGATAAAAAGATTGATCACCATATAAACATTAGCTTAAATATTACACATTTGCTTAATTGATAACAAGAGAAAAAGTCATATAAGTCTGTCATGGGCTTTTAATTCCTATGTAATATGAGTTCTGCGAGCTGTTTAATGGGACCTTGCAGAGCAAGTCAAAACGAACGAACAACTAATCTGGAAAATATTGTGCGAAAGCGACCGCTTCCTTCGCGAAGTCACGGTTTCATGTAAATCGGCATTCGTGGAGCATATTTGAAAAACTAATGATAATGAAGCAGGCATTAACATTACAATCGAACTGTATTACTGTTCGCAGTCTCATTGCAGCTGGTTATGAAAACGTGTACGAGTAAGAGTGAACAAATGGTGAACACTATCTAATCCATCACGGATAATGACATTCCCTACATCGATGTGATCTACCGCAGTTAGCCGTCTGTAAAATACAGCCATGATCATCAGAGACCGTCACCACCAGATTCTCATTTTACACCTGCCATCTGGAACATTAACATTGTAACTGCTAAAGGTTCAGTAGATGTTACTTCCAAACATCCATCATCGGGCTATTAAACAATACCACCCATCAATAAACTCCGAACTCTACAGACTTGGCGGGGGTGGAGAGGAGTGGCGGAAGGGCTGGTGCGGGATTGTTTTATATTATGTTTTGTGCAGAGTACGATGTTTACTTTCTGTGCTGCGAGTACGTTTTTCATTGCTCCGTTTTCGATCAGAGGATGAACACTTGACTATTGGAAGATAACTCGCCCTGTGTCACTGGCAAAAGGCTGACAATGCCTGACAGAACCACGCGTCATTTTCTTCCATGTGTTATGTGAATGTCGTGAGGCTCTGTCAGGATTCGTCAACCTGGTCCACATGTGGTTCCTGAATTTGAATGCTCAGATTTGACGTGTAATATTGTAAAATATTTGAAGAATGGGTTATATAACCAGACAGTATCCATTCAGCAGAAAAGAGACAGCGGAGCCAATCTCCACATGGGAGATGGGCCCCTTACGTATACAAACCGACAGATCTTCTGCACATCAATTGTAACTATGCACATTACCGCGGTCGAATCCGTGGACTGTCAGTATCTCCTTCCTCTATAAATATAAAGTATGTTGCTACGCTGGCTTGTATGAACATCAGCAAATCTCGTTACTTCTATCTGCTGCTCGGTTAATTAGTGTAATGTAATCCGAAAACGCCTCTAAATTAGCGATTTTACAAAATGTTGAGATTTTAAAAATCAATTCTGCAATTTATCCCATGAGATATAGCATAAAAAGATGTAAAGTTTGACACCTAATATCTTCAGTATTAAAAAAGTTATGGCCATTCTCATACTCGGAAATTAGCATCTATTGCTTTTCAATTGCTTTTCAATTGACTTAAAACAAAAGCTGTGATCGAGGACAGTCAAAAGCCCATAACTTTCTTAAACAATTAGAGAACTGAATGAAATTTTCAGTTATTACAAATTGACGTATTCTGAAACAAATATAAAACGTCTTCCTTGGATGACCTGAAATTAAACCCTATAAGTAGTTAGTTACCTAATTGTAGCTAATTACAAAATTGACCGTTGTGACGGAAATAGTAATAAACACCCAGAAGAAAATTCAAAAATGTGATGTTCTCAAGATTAGAAGTTTAATATTATTGTACTATATGCTGTAAGTCCGTAACAGATAGGTAAATATATTACAATTTCTAGCAATAGACCGATTCTTTATGGAGAAGGTCAGTTGCTACCTGGTACATTGGCATATCATAATCAATAGCATCATCATACTCCTCCGATTGTAACCAATAAGCAACTCTGCACACCTTGTTTTTCCTCAACTTATCAAATTTGACATTGTAAACTACAAGTTTTTGCTCTTCAAACCACGCATAACACGCATTTCTGCCCACTACCTTCCCATTAAGAATGTCCTGTAGATCCAATTTCTTAAGAAAATAACAATTGTATTAAATAGCCAAAGTATCCAAATGACAAACTAATCCCATTCACACAAGAATTGACAATATAACATGCTTTTTAAATCTCACTCTCGTGAACATATGCCAGATGGAAGGAATATAATGTTTAATTCCCATAAATTAATCTAGAAACATCTTCGTTGAATATAATCAAAATTATTATTTTTGCACAATAAATGTGGCTAAAGTTGCTGTGTATGCTTAGTATAAAATATTGATTATACAATTACACAAAATATAGACGAGTGCGTGGTTCTGGACTTGAACGTTGCCTTTCGTAGTGAATTTGAACCCCATATCGGCAGGAAAGATACTGCCGGTTCGTATGGGCAACGTAAAATTAGATTAAAGCCACCCCAAGAAGCAAGATTATATGTAAAATAAACGACTTACCCTTTGTTTTCCTTTGCGAGCCGTCACGTTGTAGGCGTTGAGGGTGTAAGAAGTCGCTTTTTATTTTAATCAAACTATTGAATTGTACAGCGATTAAAAAAAAAAAATCGGGTCTGATCGATTTTTCTTTATCGACTCGCAGCCCGAGGAAATCCCTCTCCGATAAGCGATACAAAACAGGAGTTTAATCCCCCCCCCCCCCTCTCAAGGGCTCCAAAGTCGCGCACACGGCCAGTGGCAGAACTGCAGCACTGCTGAAGGTAGCTATTGCAACATCGCGACCTAAATGCGAATAACATGTTCTGTTGAAAGGGAGCTCCAATAATAAATTGAAACTCCCGTTTAGCTAAATGTTGCAGCTGGAATATGGGAGACGCACTCTACTTTAATGTCACAAAGTAAATTTGTGACTTGGGCAGTCACATGATTAATCACGGGATGCTTCGAAGATTTAGAGTGTTAAGGACGTGGAATGCATCGGGAAATATATATATGGTCTATGGTATATAGACACACTAAACTTGTATCTCCTGTTCCGTATTATGTTTACATATTCTGTCGTTCTGCAGCAAGCAAGAATTTAATTGTCCTATCTGAGACATATGACAATAAAACTCCGTTGACTATTGAACTTAGAGGTTGGGGCATTTAGAGACTGATTCGGTGGCCGCTGCGTTGAAATGAAATCATAGATGTCGCGGAATTTTTCAACTGGAGATACTGGACGTCCGCTGCAGTAGAAGTTAACATCAGCTTCTTGACGACTGCCCGACCAGTAATAGGGAAACGGGCGGGTTTCATTTTAAAGGGCAGGGGGTGGGTCTGGGAAGCGGTGGGGCTTCCGAAACGCCCTTACGCCGTGCGGTGTGCGGTGGATATTAGTGTTTTAGGCGAATATGAGTGACATTTTTTGAAATGTATTAGAAAGATAGGTGAGATTTTCGATCAATGCTCCCTCTTCACCAGAGATCCATAAAGTCACACTCGGGAAGACTTGTTACCTGATGTCATTTGAAAATTGATTTGATATGTCTCACAAACTTTCCAGTTAGCGCGACGGGCCATTGAAGTGCGTGAAGGAGTTGCTCTCTGAACTTCCCCTGGGTGACGGAGTAAATCAGTGTGTTTGTACACGTGTTCAGCAGCTGCAGCAGAACTCCAATTTTTTCAAATTTTGCATATGGGTTTGTCAAACCTCGCTGCCAAAATCCGATGACACATCGATAGTAAACAAAATGAGATATAGTTGTGACCCAGAGTAGGATAAAGCTGCTGGAAATTGCAAAGAGTAAAATTATTGACCGTTTACGGCTTTCCGTCTCCGGGTCTCCACGACTGAGATCGCGGAGCCTCCTGCGGACCCGATTGGCCATTAAAATACGTCTCGCCGTGTGCGCATTAAAGAACAAAATCAAACAGAATGGAATCACTGGGGTCAACAGCGGCTCCATCCAAGAAAATGCGATCCATGCGGGCAGGTAATAGAAGTCCGATCGGATTCGGCCGCCCCACAGTAAACCATTCTGCTTGTGGAAAGAATTATAAGCGAAAGGCTAGGGAACGTTCTGTAAACAGAAGAAGGTACATAGTGTCACCATAACCACCGTCGCGGTTCTGTCGGTGCAGTATCTGGATCTCAGATTCTGCTTGGAGATGGCCACAAACCTATCAAATGTGAAAGCGACCGTGAACCACACGGAACAGTCTACGGCCGCGGCGGACAGGAAGAGAATACACCTGCACACAGGAGTGTAGTACAGGATTGTGTTCCGCCAATAAATAACGGTAATCCGATTTAAAATCACTTCGCAGACAATCACCATGAGGTCCGCCGTCGCCATAGCCACCAGATAACGAGTGATGCATTTGGAGAGACCGCACTTTCTTCGGGACAGGACCACAATCGCCAATAGATTCACTAGTGGAGTAAGAAAGAAGCAATGGTGATTATGTGGACAGAATAACTTCCAGTTGAGGGATGGGTGGGTATATATTGTTATTTTGCTTACTTTCCTAAAATTGTGAAAAATATGTGATGGACGGAGATTCCTTTGGTTTGAATGCGATCCCTGACACTGCGCTCACGAATAAACATTCCACCTAACTGTGAGTTAATCAACTGAGATACGGTTTGAACGGAAGTGTAGTTTGAGCAACAAGACTAAAAATAGTGTTAATCGGGGGCACCTTTCGGATCGGCATTTGCTGACCGGGTTTGCAACGTTTGCAGGGGCGGTGTATAACGGAGATTACCCGCACGCGATGCGGTAATCTCACAGTAAAAATTTACGAAATTTAAAGACATAAAATGGGAAACCAGATGAAGACAAAAATAGATGCGGGAAATGCAATTGCCCGAGGTATAACCAGATGCTTCCTTTGTCGCTCAGCTAACTTGACAGTTACTTCACTACAGCCAAAATCATCAAGGACACACACCATCCTAGCCACACACTTATCTCACCACTGGCATCAGGAAGAAGGTAAAGGGGCCTGAAGACTGTAACGTCCAGGTTCAGCAACAGCTACTTCCCCACAGCCATCAGGCTATTAAACACAACGAATAAGATATGAGCTCTGAACTGCAAAACACTATATTATTATTTGTTATTTGCACTATATTTGTTATTCATTGAACTTTTTATTCCCCTCCCCCCCCCCTCCCCCAATTATATACAATGATTACACATTCACATATTCTGTTGTGCTGCAGCAGTTAAAATGTGATTGTCCCGTCCGGGACATTTGACAATAAAACACTCTTGACTCTTGACTTGACTCTTAACAATAATGCAAGAACAATTCTAAACCAGTCCCAGTAAAACGGCAAACGATGAAATATATTAAAAGCATACAATAACTACATTATCTTCTGGTTATTTCCCAAACACCATTCCATGGTGCAACCTAGTATTTAGCACATTTTGTCACACTATTTTCACTTTGTCTTCAACATTACCGCATCCCAATCATTTGTCGTCACGGTTATCCCACCTTCAACCGTCAAGTAACATACCGGGCACTACAATTGATGCCAGGATTGGGTAATAATAATATTCAACCGAAAAGTGTTGCAGGCGACTCATTTCTCATTCAAAGCGATCTCGGAAATGCAGTACAAAACTTACAGATGTTCGAGTGGGAGGTTAAACCGCCGAACATTTATAACCCAAGAAAAAGATTAACGGGTTATTGAGATGACCTCCCTGTGGACATGCATTACGGATTTTGCTCCTGTGTGAATATAATACGATAACAATCACTAAGGTGGTCGTTCATCTTTCCTTCTCATGATTTTGTACACCTCGATAAGATCACCGCTGAACCACTTTATTTCCATGGAATAGAGACCCAGACTACTCAACCTCTCCCTACAGCTGACACCCCCTCGTCCTGGCAAATTCCTCGTAAATCTTTTCTGAATCCTTTCAAGCTTGACAATATCTTTGATAATATATGATGTCCAAACGTAACAAAATATTCTAAATGCAGTCTCGCCAACGTCTTTTACAGCTGCAACATTCTACGCATAAACTCATGCTGCCATGCAGTCTCATAGAAACATAGAAACATAGAAATTAGGTGCAGGATTAGGCCATTCGGCCCTTCGAGCCTGCACCGCCATTCAATATGATCATGGCTGATCATCCAACTCAGTATCCCGTACCTGCCTTCTCTCCATACCCTCTGATCCCCAGAGCCACAAGGGCCACATCTAGCTCCCTCTTAAATATAGCCTCGACTACCCTCTGTGGCAGAGAGTTCCAGAGATTCACCACTCTTTGTGTGAAAAAAGTTCTTCTCCTCGGTTTTAAAGGATTTCCCCCTTATCCTTAAGGTGTGACCCCTTGTCCTGGACTTCCCCAACATCGGGAGCAATCTTCCTGCATCTAGCCTGTCCAACCCCTTAAGAATTTTATAAGTTTCTATAAGATCCCCTCTCAATCTCCTAAATTCTAGAGAGTATAAACCAAGTCTATCCATTCTTTCTTCATAAGACAGTCCTGACATCCCAGGAATCAGACTGGTGAACCTTCTCTGCACTCCCTCTATGGCAATAATGTCCTTCCTCTGATTTGGAGACCAAAACTGTACGCAATACTCCAGGTGTGGTCTCACCAAGACCCTGTACAACTGCAGTAGAACCTCCCTGCTCCTATACTCAAATCCTTTTGCTATGAAAGCTAACATACCATTCGCTTTCTTCACTGCCTGCTGCACCTGCATGCCTACTTCCAATGACTGGTGTACCATGACACCCAGGTCTCGCTGCATCTCCCCTTTTCCTAGTCGGCCACCATTTAGATAATAGTCTGCTTTCCTGTTTTTGCCACCAAAATGGATAACCTCACATTTATCCACATTGTATGGCATCTGCCACACATTTGGCCACTCAGCCAGCCTATCCAAGTCACCTTGCAGTCTCCTAGCATCCTCCTCACAGCTAACACTGCCCCCCAGCTTAGTGTCATCCGCAAACTTGGAGATATTGCCTTCAATTCCCTCATCCAGATCATTAATATATATTGTAAATAGCTGGGGTCCCAGCACTGAGCCTTGCGGTACCCCACTAGTCACTGCCTGCCATTGTGAAAAGGACCCGTTTACTCCTACTCTTTTCTTCCTGTTTGCCAGCCAGTTCTCTATCCACATCAATACTGAACCCCCAATGCCGTGTGCTTTAAGTTTGTATACTAATCTCTTATGTGGGACCTTGTCGAAAGCCTTCTGGAAGTCCAGATACACCACATCCACTGGTTCTCCCCTATCTACGCTACTAGTTACATCCTCGAAAAATTATATAAGATTCGTCAGACATGCTTTACCTTTTGTAAATCCATGCTGACTTTGTCCAATAATTTCACCACTTTCCAAATGTGCTGCTATCCCATCTTTAATAACTGACTCTAGCAGTTTCCCCACTACCGATGTTAGACTAACTGGTCTGTAATTCCCCGTTTTCTCTCTCCCTCCCTTCTTAAAAAATGGGGTTACGTTTGCTACCCGCCAATCCTCAGGAACTACTCCATAATCTAAAGAGTTTTGAAAGATTATTACTAATGCATCCACTATTTCTGGAGCTACTTCCTTAAGTACTCTGGGATGCAGCCTATCTGGCCCTGGGGATTTTTCGGCCTTTAATCCATTCAATTTACCCAACACCACTTCCCGGCTAACCTGGATTTCACTCAATTCCTCCAACTCCTTTGACCCGCGGTCCCCTGCTATTTCCGGCAGATTATTTATGTCTTCCTTAGTGAAGACGGAACCAACGTAGTTATTCAATTGGTCCGCCATATCCTTGTTCCCCATGATCAACTCACCTGTTTCTGACTGCAAGGGACCTGCATTTGTTTTAACTAATCTCTTTCGAAGGGCAAAATGGCCTCCTCCAGCACCTAGTTTCTACGTTTTCTATGTTTATGAAGAATCTATCTATGCCTTTGCAATATCCACTGACTTGGCCTCCGCAGCCTTCTATGGCAAAGAATTCCACAGATTCACCAACCCCTGACAAATAAATCTCCTCCTCATCGACTTCCTAAAAGTACGTCCTTCAATTCAGATGCTATGGCCTCTAATCCTAGACTCTCCTACTGGTGGAAACACCCTCTCCACATCCTCAGCATCCAAGCCTTTCACTATACAGTGTACACCTTCTCGTTGATGCCGAATATGTTTGCAATCAATGCGAGTCTATCTGAGTGGGGAGGATAACTCTCCCCTCAATGAGTTTCTGATTTGTGTTTATTTTACAACCGTGGTCGCACCCAGCCGATTCCAAGCGGAGTTTAATTTAAAACCGCCAAACATTCATCACGGAGGACCGACGGAACTGCTTGACATTAAGTGAAATTGAGTGCTTAATATTCGATGCAGGACGTTGGTGAAACGGTGTGTGGAATATTGTCTAGGTCAGAATATCTTAGGAAGGATATAATTATATGGAGAGGGCCAGAATATGATCATCAATGATTTTGCCAACACTGGAGAATTTCAATTGTGACAGACTGGATAGGTTGGGATTTCTTTATCTCTGGAGCGAACAAGACTGACAGCTCACCTTTAGAAATGAATAATATAATTACGAGACATTAGTGTGATCATGGCAGGTGGAACTGCCGAGTTATTATCCAAACGGCAAGGGGGCTGAGTTAGCAAAATTTGAGACTCAGATATTGAGTGCGGAAGACTAACATGTGGCCACCGGAAGGTGACGTACCGATCTTCGATCTTCTCTTGCACTTTGCTTCTAAAACATATACGGTAGAGGGCAAAAGTGGATCGAGAAGATAATAAAAGTTACACGTAACAGGAGGCTGGGGATTGCTCCTACGCTCTAAAAGGATGGGTTCTGCAAACAAAATAATTGGGTTTATTTAATGTAGAGCAGACAACATTGTTTGCAGCGAACACAGAAAAGTTGCGTCGCCATTTTATATGGAACGTGTTTTTATTATGGATTGTCGAAATGGAGAAGGTGAAATATCATAGATTGCACCTCCTGTGTTTACAATGGCATCTCCCGCATGGAAATGTAGTGTATGTTGTAGAGACCGTCGCAGGCGTTGCTCAACGTGGGATCTTTCCGGTTATATGAATGGCAAAAGAGCGTTTCCCTGACCGGGAATCGAACCCGGGCCGCGGCGGTGAAAGCGCCGAATCCTAACCACGAGACCTCCAGGGAATATGTCAAAGCTGCCCCGCCACACATGATATTGTCTCTCAAACGCTTCAGGTTCAGGGCCCGTTCTATTAGCTGAGTTGATCGCCTCAACGCCCGTGACTTCTGAAAAACAACGGCAGTGCTGAGCACTGGGAGAAAAGGCAACATGATAAAATAACGAAGGTAAACAAAAATGATGGAGAAACTCAGCGGGTGCAGCAGCATCTATGGAGCGAAAGAAATGGGCAACGTGTCGGGCCGAAACCGTTCTTCAGACTGATGGGAGGGGGGGGGGGGAGGCGGGGAGAAGAAAGGAAAAAGGAGGAGGAGGAGCCCGAGGGCTGAGGGAGAGGTAGGAAGGGGAGGAGACAGCAAGGGTTAACAGAATTGTGAGAATTCAATGTTCATGCCACCGGGATGTAGACTCCCCAAGCGGAATATGAGGTGCTGTTCCTCCAATTTCCGGTGTTGCTCACTCTGGCCGTGGAGGAGGCCCAGGACAGAGAAGTCGGAATCGGAATGGGAGGGGGGGTTGAAGTGCTGAGCCACCGGGAAGTCAGATTGGTTAGTGCGGACCGAGCGGAGGTGTTCAATCGCCAAACCTACGCTTGGTCTCACCGATATAGATCAGCTGACATATAGAGCAGCGGATGCAATAGATGAGGTTGACGCTGATCTATATCGGCGAGACCAAGCGTAGGCTTGGTGATCGTTTTAGTGGTAAACCTCTGGAACGCTCTGCTACAGAAGGTAGTTGAGGCCAGTTCATTCGTATATTTAAGAGGGAGTTAGATGTGGCCCTTGTGGCTATAGGGATCAGGGGGTATGGAGAGAAGGCAGGAACAGGATACTGTTGGATGATCAGCCGTGATCATATTGAATGGCGGTGCAGGCTCGAAGGGCTGAATGGCCTACTCTTGCACCTATTTTCTATGTTTGTAACATTTCATATTTCACTTGGACAGCTTACAACCCAGAGGAATGAACATTGATTTCTCTAACTTCAAGTAACTTCTGCATTATCTCTCTCCCCATCCCCGCCTTACTTAGGTCGCAGTAGATTCCAAGTTATCTTCTTCTGCCTCATCGTCTATACCTCGTTCAAAACTAAGAAGCAGCAAAACAATGTCCTTTTTACTTTATCATTCTTACTTTTTTGCATATATTGGAATCACAGAAACATAGAAAAATAGATGCAGGAGTAGGCCATTCGAGCCAGCACCGCCATTCAATATGATGACTGCTGATCATTTAAATCAGTACCTCGTTCCTGCATTTTCCCCATACCCCTTGATTCCTAAGCGCAAAATCTTACGCTCTCTTGAAAACATCCAGTGAATTGGCCTCCACTCCCTTCTGTGGCAAATAATTCCACAGATTCACAACTCTCTGTGTGAAAACGTTTTTTCAGCCCGAAATGGGGTCCTCTTAATCTTAAACCGTGACCCCTGGTTTTGTACTCCCCCAACATGGGAACATTTTTCCTGCATTGAGCCTTTCCAATCGTTAAAGAATTTAAGAGTCGCTCCGTATTCCCAAAGTCGGTTGCGTTTACTTTGTATCATCAATTCTTCACTCACTATAATGTGTTCCAGGTCTGGTTGATTCAGATTCCAGCACCCAAGAGGAGGATCCGCTCACACATACAGAGGGTCAAAGCGCCACTTTCACATGTACCTATTATAAGGATAATTATTACTTATACTGGTATCGCCAATATCCAGGCGGACAGCCGAGTTTGCGGTCCGGCGATACACTAACGATGGCTCTGACCAGAAGGCAGAATTCGCTCGAAATCGTTTTTCGGACGCAGTCCTGCAGTCGGAGAAGAAATATCGATTAACAATCTCGGGACTGCGTCTGACTAATACGGCAGTTTATTACTGCGCAGTGGATCACACAGTGTTGAGATTGGCAGGAATTTCTAGCGCACAGCTGCTGTCTCGTGGATGGATGTTGTTCTTTGCGGCTTGGGCAGCTGCCTCGAAGCTCACAGCTTGTGTGCGGGTAACAGAAGCAGTCAGAGCAGGATTGACACAGCGTCTTGACTGTCTATCTCTGGTAGTGGCTGTCTGCTTTCGGCGAGATATCTGGAGAAACCACTTCTCCATTGAAAATAAATTGATTGATTGATTGATTGATATAATTTAATTGCCACACAACCAAGGTCGGTGGTATTTGGGTTGCCAGCAGCGGTACAATAATAAAGAACACAACCACAATAAAAAATTTACACAAACATCCACCACAGCATTCATCACTGTGGTGGAAGGCACAGAGCTTGGCCAGTCCTCCTCCATTTCCCCCCGTGGTCGGGACCACCACCCTCCACAGCCGTTGCTGCGGGCGTCCAGATGGTAAGGGACAAAGTCAAAGTCAAGGTGAGTCCAGGATCGGCTCTTCCCAACCAGAGACCGCGGCTTCAGGCTGGTGAAGGCCGCAGGCCGGCGGTCAAAGTTTTAAAGTACCTGCCGTGCCGCAGCCGGAAGCACCGCAGTCTGCAGGGCCGGCGGTCGAAGCTCCCCTCCAGGGGAGATGGTAAATCCATGCCGCACCCGCGGTAGAAGACGGCCGCGGGCCGGCGGCGGAAGCTTCTTCTTCCCCCCGGGTCCTCCACGAGGGATCCCGGGCTGTAGACGCCGCACCACCTACCGCGGGCCAGCGTAACGGAGCGCTCCCCTCCAACGAGGTCTCACCCGCTCCGAGCCGAGAGTCCACGCTGCGCCCGCCGCTGAAGCTCCGGGCGCGTCTCCGGGAAAGTCCGCGCCGATCCTTGATGTTAGGCCACGGGGGAGGCGACCTGAAAAAAAATTGACGCCAAACTCGTTCATTTAGGAGAACCACTACTTCGCAAAAGATAAACTTTCGTCCAATGAAGGAATAAAGACTTCTTAAAGCATCTCTCGCGAGAGAAACAGAAAGGAGGCAGATGAGCAAAATAAGAGTGCAGATGCTTCTAAGTTAACCATGTTCTTGATCTTGCGGTTAAACTCCGCGTTTATTAACTCATGACTACTTCTTGCGAAAATAATATATTCCTGTATCCACTCGGGTGGCTGTTTTCTTGAAACACAGACTGAGCAGAGCAAACAATGAAAATAAAACGATGGCCTTAAAACTGACTGAAATTTGTTGCCTTCCACCACAGTGAAGATTGCTGTGGTGGATGTTTGTGTTTAATGTTATTGTGTATAGTGTGTTCTTTTCAAGTGTATCGCTGCTGGCACATTCATTTCACTGCACCTTCGGGTGCATGTGACGAATAAAATTGACTTTGACTTTGACATTACCGAAGGAGAGGTTGAGGAAGTTGGTTCTTTAATGTACTGAGTATTTATTTTATCGATTTATTAGAGAGTATACATTTATCTCATGATTATCATGCTGGATTATTCACTCATCCATTTGTACTCCATTCCGAATTCCGTATTCTAACCTAACACTGAAACGACGGTAAGATAATCACTGTAGCCAGATATATTTTTTTTTTTGTTTTTTTTTTTTGTTTATTTTATTAGAAGTTAATACAATACAAAACAATACAGTGGCACCTAATTTTAGGTGCCAACTATGTCATACCGTAATCCATTCTATGTACAACCTCTAGTTTTATGTTATGAGTAGGCAAGACAAGAAAAAAAAGAAAACAATAGAAAGGGGAAAGAGTGGAAAAATAGATGGTAGAGAGTAGAAAAATGTGAAGTGTGGATATAAAAAATAAAAATAAAAAAATAAAATAAAAAAGAAAAGGTGGAAAGTAGAAATAGAAGAAAAGGCCCCTTAAAAGAGAATTTTTCAAATCTATATTCGGAGATGTAGATCTATCCACGTCATGAACTGAAATCAGCAATCCTTATGGTACCGCTGCATCACATGATTCCAAAAAGTCGATGAAAGGAGACCAACTCCTTAAGAATTGGTCATATTTATCTATTCGTCGGAGTCTCATTTCTTCAAGGCGTGCTATGTCCATCATATTCCTAATCCACATTTTAACAGTTGGTATGGTTGTATTTTTCCAAAATTTAAGTATCAATTTCTTTCCAATTATTAACCCATAATTAAAAAAAACATTTTGGTCTTTATTTAAATTGGTATCTTCTCCTATTATTCCAAATATAATCCATTCCATTTTGGGTTCTATTCTTGACTTGAAGAGCTTTGTAAATATATCAAATATATCACTCCAAAATTTATTCAACTTTGTACATCCTACAAATGAATGTGTTAAATTAGCGTTTTGAAACAAACATTTATCGCATCTGGGAGAGACGTTTGGATAAAATTTATTCAACCTCGTTTTTGAATAATATAATCTATGTAATAATTTGAATTGAATTAAATTATGTCTTGTATTAATAGAACAGTTATGTGTATTCATCAAATACTTTTCCCATCTATCCTTCGAGATCTTTATCATTAGCTCATGTTCCCAATCTTCCCTTAGTGCTTCTGTTGAGGGTGATTCTCTATCTAATATATTATTATAAAAGTATGAAATTAATTTTTGTGAATCAGCCTTAATATTCATTGCTTCTTCTAAAGGGTCTAAACATATAGTTTGAAATCTATGTATATATTTCTTCATAAAGTCACATACCTGTATATATTTAAAATATTGATTATCCTTCAATTTAAATTTTAATTTTAATTGTTGAAATGATAACAGTTTACCCAATTCATACATATCCCCTACTTTCCTAATCCCCAGTCTATCCCATTGTTGATATGTGTTGTCGATGAGAGAAGGTTTGAATGCGGGGTTGTTCAATAGTGGGGTTAGTACTGATAAATTATTTAATTTCAAGGATACTTTTATTTGTTTCCAAATTCTTATTATATTGTGAATAATTGGGTTCTTCTTGTATATTATACTATTCAATTTTATCGGTGAGAGCAGGATCGTTCCTATATCGTGCGGATAGCACTCCTCTTTCTCCATTCTTATCCACTCCAACTGCTGAGTGGAACTATCCAGCCAGTACATTATGTTCTTAATATGCACTGCCCAGTAGTAATACATAAATTCAGATTCAGATTCAATTTTAATTGTCATTGTCAGTGTACAGTACAGAGACAACGAAATGCATTATCCTAATGCATTATGCATTAACATAAAGTTAGGTAATGATAAACCCCCAACTTCTTTAGATTTGCACAAATGCTTTCGTTGAATTCTATGTGTTCTGTAACCCCATATAAAATTAGTAACAGTGGAATCTAGTTTTTTGAAAAAATATTTTGGAATATATATTGGGATCGCTTGAAACAAATATATTAATTGTGGTAAGAAAGTCATTTTTATAGCGTTGATTCTACCCATCAATGAGAGCGGAAGTGTTTTCCAAAATTTAATCATATCATTCAGTTTATTTAATAGTGGTATAAAATTGGCACTAAATAATGATTTGTGTCTTCTTGTAATTTGAATACCCAGATACTTGAATTTTTCTGTTGCAATTTTGAAGGGGAATTTTAGTAAGTGTCTCGAATCCTGTGGTT
Source organism: Amblyraja radiata (assembly GCF_010909765.2). Lineage (NCBI taxonomy): Eukaryota > Metazoa > Chordata > Chondrichthyes > Rajiformes > Rajidae > Amblyraja > Amblyraja radiata. The sequence goes on along the minus strand of NC_045958.1, from coordinate 103,207,481 downwards.
TTAAAGACATAATTTCGCTTTTATCCCAATTTATTCTATATCCTGAAAAAGAGCCGAATTCCTCAATTAGTGTTAATAAGGTGGGTATACTCGTTTGTGTATTAGTAATATATAAAAGAATATCATCAGCATATAGTGAAATTTTATTCTTTGAATCCTTAGTGTTATATCCGTGAATATTCGGGTGATTTCTAATCATTTCGGCCAACGGTTCTATCATAAGGGCAAATAGCAATGGTGATAAGGCACACCCTTGCCTATTACCCCTTGATAAGTAAAATTTTGGAGATAGCGTATTATTAGTTAATATTCTTGCCGTAGGTCTATCGTAAAGTAGTTTAACCCATCTAATAAAATTATCTCCCATATTGAATTTTTGGAGTACCTTGTATAAATACTGCCATTCTACTTGATCAAATGCCTTCTCTGCATCCAGCGTGATAACTGAAATATCTTCATTGTCCTCATTATGAGAGTACATTATATTGAAAAGCCTTCTCAAATTATTAAATGATTGTCTTTTGGGTATAAATCCCGTTTGATCCGTATTTATTAAATTGTTAATATAAATATTTAGCCTTCTAGCTAGAATCTTTGCTAAAATTTTCTGATCCGTATTTAGTAGTGAAATAGCTCTATAAGAACCCGGTTCATCAAAATCTTTATCTTTTTTTGGTATAAGTGTTATTGTTGCTTCTGCTAGGGTTTCTGGTAGTTTATTTTCGGTATAAGCCTGCGTGTATAAATTGAATAATCTTGGTATAATTGACTCCTGAAATCTTTTATAAAATTCATTACTAAAACCGTCTGGTCCTGGGGTCTTCCCATTTTTCAGTGAGTTTATTATTTGTTTTATTTCTTCACTAGTAATCCGTGCTCCTAATTGCTCTTGTTCTAAACTATCCAATTTTGGGAGCTTGCAATTATCTAAAAAATTTGTAATTTTACTTACATCTGTATTTATTTTAGATGTATATAAATTGTGATAAAATTGGGCAAACCTCTTGTTAATATCCTTAGGCAGTGTTAAAAACTCACCCTTATCCGATTTAATTTTAGTAATAGTTTTTTCCTTTTCTCGTTGCTTCAGTTGCCTCGCAAGTAGTTTATGTGGCCAGATATTTTGATCAGGTTGAATAACAATTATAAGCCTCCACAAATGCGAGTGAAACAGCCTAGAGCGTTATAATCGAGATTGGATTGGGAGCTGACAACGGACGGTTAGCAAGCAGGTACGGCAGAGTGTGCTCACTCGTCGTTCCAAATGGTCCTTAGAACGACAGAATAGTTTTTCGTCTGTAACTCGGAGGGCACGACCACATCTGGCAGCAACAAATTAGATGGGAGTTTGATAGAAGTGTGTGAACATGCATTTCTAACGCAGGCATCGTAAGGTAAATAAACGGACCGAGGATGAGAACCCCCAATAACATTTACACCGTCAGCAAGTCTTTTGTCTCCCGCTATTGTAAGCCATAATGCTGCTAGTTGCGAATGGTTGTCGATATCACTTCTGCTGAAGGTCCCACGATACAGAACCGAAGTACAAGGAAGTTATGTCCGAATTGTTAACACACTCGCAGGGGGCTCTTTCCGTATTGCGCCCTGATCCTCTCACGACATTACAAGGATATGTGTCATACAATGGAAGGCGTAGAAGAGGCAAACGGGGACTTTCTATCAGACATGGAAATACAGAATGAAACAGTGGGGAGACGCGAGGCTTCAATGGAGCAGACTAGATCCACGCGGTACAGAACGGAGGTATTTTATCGAAATGCGATCCTGAGATAAAAACAAAAATGCATGATTACATTTTATTGCGCAAATCCCCCGAACCTATGGACGATCTCCAGAATGATCTGAGTTTAAATTACATTTCCACCATCCGTCCTTCTTCCTTTCGAAGGTTCTGCTTGACCACTTGGGTGCACGTGCTGGGTTAGGACCACATTCAAAACATGCTTCGCATCTGTTGCACAGATTACAAAATTAAAACGTTAAAACGAATAAGATTCACACAAGGAGAATTAACTAAACCAAAAATACATAAAACAATACATCTTGCAGATCGCTGAGATACAATAGACAACTGATGCTCGAATATTGATGTACAATTAAAACGCTGTAGCGACTCCATTAAGACAAACCGTGGCTCGGCCTTGGCCGTCTGCATGAAGTCATTTCGTTCCGAAATAGCGAGCAACCGGTCAGTGGAGACGAGTACGCGCGAGTTGACAGATTATAAATATTAACATAATTAAACGACTGTTAAGACAATAGGATAATGTCAGGATAATAAATTGTAAATGCCAGCGTTTGCTTTATTGCATTCATAACCATTAAATACAAATGCTTATTCACAATTCCTAAAACGCGATTCATTTTTCTCACAATCAAGTGAGTTCCATTGTGCTGCCTGCCCAGTTTGATAGAAGTGCTTGTTATGACCCATCACCCCCGTAAGCCAGGAGTTTGAAGAAGGGTCGCAACCCGAAACGTCACCCATTCATTCTCTCCTGAGATGCTGCCTGTCTCGCTGAGTTACTCCAGCATTTTGTTACTCCGACAAAAGCACAAATTGGCGCTCTGCTTTAACCTACAAAATTTACTTCCGTCACTTGAAAATGCCGACAGGAACTAACGTCAAAAGGCCAACCGGCGTCCAGCCGATCCTGGCCGACGGGTTACAGCAGAATTTATCTCGTCTAGCGGGCTGTCGCTGTATCTAATAGTGCACGTTGTTAAATAGTGTCCTGAATAATGGTCAGTGCAAATGTTAAACAGATTCACCATCCTGCGTGCACACTTCCGTTAGAATAAAATGCACGAACGTATTCCGACACGAGTAACAACACACGTTTTAGGCAACACAGGTAGACCCGTTGGAGTTTGTATCGAGACTCGGTAAAATGCAGAGCATGGGGCAGATTCAATGGCAACGCAAACAACGTCGCTGTGTAGTGAACATGAGTATAAATGGCATTGTGGGAAATATAACCACGTGCAGGTCAGCGAATACCAAGCGGCTGTGACGTCCTAAGAACACACAGCCACACACTGGTGTATTGAAAAGTGACTCAAGGTGATGTAGTGTAATCAAGGAGGGGTCTATTTAATATATTGTGCACCTAAAAGAGTGATAGTGCCGGGTGCAATGTAAAAAACGAGAGAGAGAATTGTAAATCCAATGGAGAAACCTCTCTGATAAAAGCGAAGTAAGGTATATTGCACGACAAGAAGATATCGATTCGGCAACGATAAACAGTTCTGCTGGACCAACTGCAAAATCAGATTTTCACCTGTGAGGTGAACTCCATGAGACAGAACAGGACCCACGGACATACACAGAGCAACGGGATTATGGTAAAATAACGAGAGAGTATCGATTATCCCAAAGAAGGATTATAGTTCATTGCAAAAAGTATGGAAAATGTCTAATTCTATCAAAAACGAGTTAACATACTTGCAAAGTAGAGCTATCTTAAAGGAACTGTGTTTGAGGATGGTAATTGAAATGGCGATTGCCCCTGCTGTCACAGGCTGTCCATAAAGGGCCAAATGATATCGTAAACGATAAATGTTGCTGGCTTTGTGCTTGTAAGCATATTATAATTTGGAAGGTGATTATTGCGGCATAAGGCGATGACTACGGATTGGACCTTGTTTTAAAGTACCGATGAAGTAAATAGAAACACTTTCCGTGTTCATGGTGCCCACTACAACACCCGGTGTTACAAGTCCTTGTTACTTCAGAATGTTGTGTACGTCTGGGAAATATGTCCAAGGTTATATATCTATGTTAGGCACAAGCTATCTAATTTGGACAATTATCAAAATCGAACATTATCCATGGCCCGCGTATTCCTGCAAAGATATTTGCCTCATTGACTCCCACTACTACTGACATAATCCTGAACTTATTGCCAAGAAAATAGTGACGTGATGTCCACAAGTGCATAAAAATAGTGCAGATCAAATTAGTCAAGACTTCGGAAACCGGCGAGGAAGTGAAATCATTCTAAAGAACGTGGTTTCACCATATTCGCACTCATTTCAGACACCCAGATTCACAATGCAAACATGAAACGATTCAAATATTGTGCAGGGCATCGTACCGGCAGATTGAGGGGTAGAGTTAACATTCAAATCTATGCCCAGATTTCCCGTTCCGATTTCCAGCTCTTCCTGACAAATTATTTAAGAACTCCCAAAGTCTCTACAGAGCGTGGCCAATACGCTGAATTGAGATTCAGTATATGATTCGCAGCCTTTGACAGCAACACCAAAGGCCTCCCTGCACAGAATGATCCAAGCCACATCGGAAGTAATTAGTGGCATGTTAGTAGCATGGCGATTAGCCCAAACAGAGCAAAGAGCAAACATATTCAGTCGTAGAGTCATGGAGTCAGAAACGACGGAATCCGGCGTTTCAGCACAACTTGTCTATGCAGCCCGAGATGCCCCATTTGCCCAGCTAGCCCCATTTGCCCAAATTTTGGCCATAATCTCTAATGTTTTCCTATCAATATAGCTGGTCAAATATATTATACATATTTATTTTCTACTAGCCTCAACTACTTAATCTGGCAGCACATTCCATGTAACGTGAAACTGTTGCCCTCACGTTCCTATTGGATATTTTCCGTCACACCTGAAACCCATGCTACCTCGTTCTTGATACGCACCTCTGGAAAAAAAACACTCGGTGCATTCATCCTATCTATCCCCCTCATGTTTGTAAACGCGCCTCAGTAACATCACCCATCTTACGCTCCAGGTAATTGAGTTCTTGTCTGCCCAACATCTCCATTTATGCCATGTCCTCAAATACTGGAAACATCCTTGTAAATCGTCTCTGAACTCTTCCCATAGTTATAGCATCTGCAAGAGCACCATGACGTGCCATAATCGATTACCTGAACGATAAATGTCAAAGGACTCCTCGCCCTATCTAACTTCCGCGCCACTCTCACAATACCGTAAACATGCAGCCCCGGATTGTTCCCCGGTCCTCGGTTCACCTACTCTGGGCAAGAAAATGTGCATCTCCCCGGTCCATTCTTTAAGAAGAACAGCTCTCGGCTGAAGTTTGTAGA
>NC_045958.1:103112382-103194882 GCF_010909765.2 Amblyraja radiata | reverse complement strand
TTATTCCCAGATCCCTCTGTTCACCTACATTCTTCAATTCCCTACCATTTACCATGTACGTCCTATTTTGATTTGTCCTGCCAAGATGTAGCACCTCACACTTATCAGCATTAAACTCCATCTGCCATCTTTCAGACCACTTTTCCAACTGGCATAAATCTCTCTGTAGACTTTGAAACTCTACTTCATTACCCGCAACCCCACCTATCTTAGTATCATCTGCATACTTACTAATCCAATTTACCACACCATCGTCCAGATCATTGATGTACATGACAAACAACAGTGGACCCAACACAGATCCCTGTGGCACCCCACTCGTCACTGGCCTCCAACCTGACAAACAACCATCCACCATTACTCTCTGGCATCTCCCATTCAGCCACTGTTGAATCCATCTTGCTACTCCACCATTAATACCCAACCATTGAACCTTCTTAACCAACCTTCCATGAGGAACCTTGTCAAAGGCCTTACTGAAGTCCATATACACAACATCCACTGCTTTACCCTCATCAATTTCCCGAGTAACATCTTCAAAAAATTCAAGAAGATTAGTTAAACATGACCTTCCAGGCACAAATCCATGTTGACTATTCCTAATCAGACCCTGTTTATCCAGATGCTTATATATATTATCTCTAAGTATTCTTTCCATTAATTTGCCCACCACTGACGTCAAACTAATAGGTCTATAATTGCTAGGTTTACTCTTAGACGCCTTTTTAAACAATGGAACAACTTGCGCAGTACGCCAATCCTCCGGCACTATTCCCGTTTCTAATGACATTTGAAATATTTCTGCCATAGCCCCTGCTATTTCTACACTAACTTCCCTCAATGTCCTAGGGAATATCCTGTCCGGACCTGGAGACTTATCCACTTTCATATTTCTCAAAAGTGTCAGTACTTCCTCTTCTTTGATCCTCATAGTTTCCATAGCTACTCTACTTGTATCCCTGACATCACATAATTCAATATCCTTCTCCTTGGTGAATACCGAAGAAAAGAAACTGTTCAATATCTCCCCCATCTCTTTTGGCTCTGCAGATAGTTGGCCACTCTGACTCTCTAATGGACCAATTTTTTCCCTCGTTATCCTTTTGCTATTAATATAGCGGTAGAAACCCTTCGGATTTACTTTTACCTTACTTGCCAAAGCAACCTCATATCTTCTTTTAGCTTTTCTAATTTCTTTCTTAAGATTCTTTTTACATTCTTTATACTCCTCAAGCACCTCATTTACTCCATGCTGCCTATAACTATTGTAGATATCCTTCTTTTTCCGAACCAAGTGTCCAATTTCCCTTGAAAACCATGGCTCTTTACAATTTTTACGATTTCCTTTCAATTTCCTTTCAAACTTCCTTCCTTGCTTGGCTGGAAGACGTGATGGGTTTCTTAAGGCTAGAAAAGATTAAATTCACATTGAGGGGGTCTGTGAAAAGGTTTTATTTGAAATGGGAACCCTTTTTATCATGCTTTGAGAGTCCAAAGGAACTACCTATTGACTGAGGGCACTTGACAGTAAGTGGGGAGCCGCCTTTATTCTGTTTTGTTACTTCATTATTGTTAAAATGTGCATTTGTATTTGTGATATATTTGTATTGTGAGAACATTAGCTGCCAAGGGGTGTTTAGGGATGGTGGGTAACTGTTATTTTGTTATTATATATAAAAACAAAATGGAGGGAAATGTAATTCAATACGTCAGATGTACTGTAAAACAAGTTTTTCCCCTCCAATGAAAGTAAATAAATAAATAAATAAATAAAGAATAGGTACATGTGAAAGTGGCGCTTTGGCCCTCTGTATGGGTCAGCGGACCCTCCTCTTGGGTGCTGGAATCGGAATCAACCAGACCTGAAACACATTACAGTGAGTGAAGAATTGATGATACAAAGTAAACGCAACCGACTTTAGGAATACGGAGCGACTCTTAAATTCGTAAACGATTGGACAGGCTCGATGCAGGAACAATGTTCCCGATGTTGAGGGAGGACAAAGCCAGGGGTCACGGTTTAATAATAAGAGGATCCCATTTGGTGCTGAGATAAGTTAAAACATTTTCACACAGACAGTTGTGAATCTGTGTAATTCTCAGGGAGTGGAGGCCAATTCACACGATGTTTTCAAGAGAAAGTACGATTTTAGAAACATAGAAACATAGAAACATAGAAAATATTTGCAGGAGTAGGACATTCGGCCCTTCGAGCCTGCACCGCCATTCAATATGATCATGGCTGATCATCCAACACAGTATCCTGTACCTGCCTTCTCTCCATACCCCCTGATCCCTTAAATCACAGGGGCCACATCTAATTCCCTCTTAAATATAGCCAATGAACTGGCCTCAACTACCTTCTGTGGCAGAGAATTCTGTGTGAAAAATGTTTTTCTCATCTCGGTCCTAAAAGACTTCCCCCTTATCCTAAACTGTGACCCCATGTTCTGGACTTCCCCAACATCGGGAACAACCTTCCTGCATCTAGCCTGACCAACCCCTTACGAATTTTGTACGTTTCTATAAGACCCAGCCTAAATCTTCAAAATTCTAGCGAGTACAAGCCGGGTCTTTCCAGTCTTTCTTCACATTAAAGTCCTGCCATCCCAGGAATCAGTCTGGTGAACCTTCTCTGTATTCCCTCTATGGCAAGAATGTCTTTCCCCAGATTAGGAGACCAAAACTGTACACAATACACCAGGTGTGGTCTCAGCAAGGCCATGTACAACTGCAGCAGAACCTCCCTGCTCCTATACTCAAATCCTTTCGCTATGAATGCCAACATACCGTTCGCTTTCTTCACAGACGGTCAGATTAAGAAACGGTAGGGAGATATCGGAGATGATCCAAGTGAATTTGGGTGCGGGATGGAATTAGTTGTGACGTTAATATAGTCCTGGTGTTCAACGTGGGTGTAGGAGGCAGCCCCAAATCAGTCGTCAATGTTTCAGGTGGTAGCCGCACTGCCCTCTCAGTTGGTATTATGGATTCAAAGCAGCAAAGGAACGTGACGGGACGGGTTCACTTCTGAATTACCTCAATAGTTAATGGTCAATCAGCACATAAAATGTATCCAACCAATTCAATCTTAAACACTGATAAACGCCCATCCATTGTAAGACATATGTGAAAGGAACACTCGGAGAGCAATTTTAGATATTTGATTCTGGGCAGACTTCAGTCTTGAATGTCAAAGGGGACATCGAACAAATCAATCTGAATCGATATTGAAATGAACAGTTGTCAACGATTCAGGGAAAATTCGTTACCTTCAATTAAGAGCTGTAAATTCGCTTCGTTCCGTTACTGCATTTTTCCAAGGAACTGTTTACAACTTCCAGAGATAAAGAGATTGATCACCATATAAACATTAGCTTAAATATTACATATTTGCTTAATTGATCGTGCAGCACATTTGAAAAACTATTGATAATGAAGCAGGAATTAACATTACAACATAACTCCATGGCTGTTCGAAGTCTCATTGGATTTTACGTACGTCAATTGAGTTAGCTGCGGGTAAATATGCACTTGGGAAATCTGCTGGAGAATTGTGGACTCGTTTTGTCAATTGTTTGAAACGCTGCAGCTGGATATGAAAACGTGAACGAGGAAGAGTGAAAATACGGTGAACACGATCTGATCCATCACGGATAATGACATCGATGTGATCTACAGCAGTTGCTGTCTCTAAAATTCAGCCAACCACACCAGAGACCGCCACGGCCCAGATTCTCATTTCACACCTGCCATCTGGACCATTAAAAATGTAACTGCTAAAGATTCAGGAGCTGTTTCTTCCAAACAACCATCGAGCTAATAAACAATACAACCGATAAATAAACTCCGAAATCTGTAGACTTGGCGGGGTCTTGACTGCCCCAATTACATAACCATGTAACCATGTAACACCCTCCCTTATTAGTTCACTCAAATTGACTGTGACAGTGAAAATAAAATATAAATTACCCGCTGGTATACAGTTCCATAGCAAAGTAACTGTATATTTTAGCCAATTTGCTTAGGAATCCGGGGAAGGGGGTGCGGGGCAGAACTTTAGAGACGTTCCCAATATGTAAACATTCGTCTAAATAGATCCTGGGGGTGTTTAGCCGTATTCTTCAACTACTCTCGGAATTTGGTCTGTGTCCCTTCATAAATGCATGAGTTGGTGCAGGAGCTGAGAAGCTCCAGCATGCATCCACTTTCTTGGAGGATAAACATTGGATCAGTGGCTAGCACAGCAAATGCTTGTAACTTGTCCAAATATAAAATTAACAAGGTAAGTCAAACGCAACAGGATACAGCTTCACTACATTGCCATCAGTAAGATGATGAACATTCCTCCGTTCTTCATTGCTCGCTTACTGTTTGTCTCCATTTCTCTGAGCCCGGAGCCTCCCGCGAGCTCTACTGATCGCCAGGATTTGTCTGACCGTCTGCAGTTTGAGCAACAGAGTGAGGAGGAACGGGAGGCAAGGGTTTTACAAAACGCCGTTGCCATTCGTAAACACTCCCCGCGGTTGAAGTGTAAAATACGTCCTCTACGTTGCAGAAGCAGGGTACGTTATCAAGCACGTACACAGATTCGGGCAAAAAGTAAGAGGGACCATTTTGACCGCTCTACCAATGCAGGAGACCTCGCACAGAGAGGTCAGCGTGGGATGAAAGGGGGAGTTAAAGTGTTTAGCAAGCGGGAGATCAAGCCGATTTAGGCAACCTGAGCGGAGGTATTCACCGAAACTGCACGTTGCCGAGGATTGTGCCTGTTAATTTACTTGCAACAGTCGAGCCCCCTAGCTTAAAAAGTGACACATGTGTTTGTGCAGTCAATTAGTTTATGGGTCCGGAAGCAGATACGGAAGGTCCTGGTGCAGAGGGCAGGGATTCAAGTTTCTGGATCATTGGGACCTCTTTTCTGGAAGGTGCGACCTGTACAACAAGGATGGGTTGCACTTGAACCCGAGGGGGACCAATATCCTGGCGGGGAGATTTGCAAAGGCTACTGCGGAGACTTTAAACTAGAACGGTTGGGGGGAGGGACTCAAATAGGGAAAGCTAGTAGTCAGTGTGTGAGGCAGGAGGCAGAGAAGGGTAGCACTCAGACCCAAAATGTCGGGGAGAAAGAAGAAAGAGATAATAAACAGAAAATACGAGGGGGTGGGTTTCTTAAATGTGTATATTTTAATGCTAGGAGCATTGTAAGAAAGGTGGATGAGCTTAGAGCCTGGATTGACACCTGGAAGTATGATATTGTGGCGATCAGTGAAACATGGTTGCAGTAGGGCTGTGATTGGAAACTAAATATTCCAGGATGTCGTTGCTTCAGTTGTGATAGAATTGGAGGGGCAAGAGGTGGAGGTGTTGCATTGCTTATCAGGGAAGATATTACAGCAGTGCTTTGGCAGGATAGATTAGACGGCTCGTCTAGGGAGGCTATTTGGGTGGAACTGAGAAACGGGAAAGGTGTAGCAACACTTATAGGGGTGTATTATAGACCGCCTAATGGGGAGCGAGAATTGGAAGAGCAAATATGTAAGGAGATCGCAGATATTTGTAGTGAGCACAAGGTAGTGATTGTGGGAGATTTCAATTTTCCACACATAGACTGGGAAACACATTCTGTAAATGGGCTGGATGGTTTGGAGTTTGCAAAATGTGTGCAGGACAGTTTTTTGCAGCAATACATAGAGGTACCTACTCGAGAAGGGACAGTGCTGGACCTCCTGTTAGGAAATGTCCAGTTCTCAGTAAAGTGTGGGGAGGCTTTTGAAGGTGGGTTTTAAACAATTATTCTGGCAGGCCGACTTTAGTTACTTCGCCCTTCGCCTCGTCAGAGCTGCATCGTCTGCGCTGCATCAGTGGAGGTGGGACAATAATGCAAAGCGATTCTGGATCACTGGCATCCCACACAGGAGAACTTACTCACTTTGTCGCCCTCTCCTGGACACTCGCTTGTTACACTCTGCTTCCATGAACAATATCATTAGTTATGCATACATGTGTAAATATCACCCACTACTTTTGGCTGCATCTGGTGCAGAGTTAATAATTTTAATGACAACCGAAAGCCTCTGTTCGTAGCAATGAGTGCAAGTACATTCAGTGCGAGAAGCAAAATTAAAATGGAACCACCATTAAATTAAATGTTGCAGCAAGAATTGTATTAATAATATTTGTGCACTGGGCATTTACATACGTAATCACGGAACGTCTCAAAGAAGAGTAGAGGAAATGAGAATGACAGGTTTAGCACCATTATGTCTGTTGTCATTGTGCGCTGGGGGGTCGCCGCTGGGTTCAAAGGGAGGTGGAAACAGTTAACGGTAAGGCTCAAATCCGGAGACTTTGAATGGCTGTTCCAGTGCAACATAGCACACGGTTCCCCGTGACCGCTCTCCCCACTGAGCAAATGAACAGTGTGCCCGTCTCCCATGATAAATTGATGGCCAAATATGCATTCCAGTGCAGGGGACACGTTCAGATTTTGATTCTATTTCCAAGCTATTTGTTAAAAAATGAATGCGGATTGATTTCAGAGTGAACTCATCATTACCTTGCTATTGCACTCACTCACAAAGGCATTTGTGTTGCAATGTTATTTCACAGAAGGGTTTCTCGATTTGATTAAACTTACAGTTCGGGTGAAGGGGTATTTGAGTGCCCGGAGCAGCTGCTCTCTGAACCTTCTCTGGGTCACGGTGTAAATGAGCGTGTTTGTGCAGGTGTTCAACAGCTGTAGCATAACTCCAGTTTGTTCAAATTTTGCAAATGGGTTCCTCAACCCCTTGTACCAAAATCCATTCCTAATTCGATAGAAAATGAAATATCCTACAGTTGTGCCCCAGAGCAGCATAAAGCTGCTGGAGATTGCAAGGAGTAAAATTACGGGCCGTCTGCGGTTTGCGATCTCGGGGTCCTCACTACTGAGATCGCGGAGTTTTCTGCGGACCCGACTGGCCACTAAAATGCGTCTGACTGTGAGCGCGTTCATCAGCATAATCAAACAAAATGGAATGACTGGGATTAGAAGCTGTTGAGTCCAGGAAAATGCTATCCACAGGGGCATGTTATAAAAGTGATATCGTATTTGGCAACCCCACAGTATACCCTGCTTATCCCTGAGATAATAAGTATACGCAAAAGGCCAGGGCCCGTTCTGTAAACAGAAGAACGCAGATAGGATCGCTATAACCACCACCGCGGTTCTTTCGGTGCAGTACCTGGTTCTCAGATTCAGACTGGAAATGGCCACAAAGGGATCAAATGTGAAAGCAACAGTGAGCCAAACAGAACAGGCTAAGGCCGCGCGAGCCAGGAATAGAATGGACCTGCACACAGTATTGTTGTGCAAAAAGGTGTCCCACCAATAAAGGTTGGCAATCCGGTTTAATATCACTTCGCAGACGATCACCGAGAAGTCCGCCGTCGCCATGGCCACCAGGTAACGAGTGGTGCATTTGGAGAGACCACAATTTCTGCGGAATAGGATCACAATCGCCAACAAGTTCACTGGGGGAGTAGAAAAGAGGAAACTGTCCTTATACGGACGGGAAACGCGATGCTAAGTTGGGGGGTGGGTAAATTTTGGGTACGCTTTGTTTATTAGCGTTTGCGTTCAACACTAATCCCATCAAAACCCATTGATAGACTCCCGAACCACGCGACCAACCCATCACCTTGCGAATGGATACTGGACTTTCTAAGGGAGAATTTGTGATAATATCCCTCCCCTTCCACAATAATTCTCAACAATGGTGCACCGCAAGGATGCCTTCTCTCTACCCCACTATACACACTATACATTCAAGATTATGCGGGTAAATTCGGCTGTAACCGCTTCTGCAAATTTCCACATGACAACAATCTCTCCGTCAGTGACAGCAAGACGAAGCAAATAGTTTTCAAGAAAACCGGTGGAGTACCAGTCTGCATCAAATGTGTTGAAGTGGATGTCGTTGCGGACTTCAAATTCCTTGGAGTTAATATAACCAACGATATCTCATGGACGACCACATTCAAGGGATAGCCAACGGCAGACCAACAACTCTGAGGAACTGCGACCTGCCTCTAATTACTCAAACATGCTGCTACAGATTTGTATAGAAAGCATACTGTTGGTGTACCACAGTTCGTTGCCCAAGAAGCAAGAAATTGCATGGCGTTCTGGATGAAACCCCGTCCATCTCACGGAGTGGACTTCGCACTGTTGACACTGCACTTCATGATGCCTCGGAAACGGAGGCGACATGTTCAAAGACATGCCTTACACCGGTCATCCCTTCTACTTCTTGCTCATGTCAGACAGAAGATACGTAAGCTTGGAAGCTCTCACCACCAGACTCCTGAGCAACGTCTTATCCTCTGTTGCCAGTCTACTGAACCACTCTTCCATATGCTATGGTATTGCCAATTAACCTCTACCCCTTGCGGACATGGACTTTATGAAACCGATGTGCTACAATGCCTTACCAGCCTCCAACTATGCTCGGTACTGAGATTTATCGATTTACTCTACCTGTTGATGAGTTTGAATTATTTATATTTGTATATAATATTTGATCTGATTGGATTGCTCCTTGGGAGACATGACAACGATGCACCGACGCCTGATTCTGAAAGTGAATTTACCTGCACCAGATCCAATGAACGGCCAACGATCAAGTACATGAACAGTTTCTGGTTAATGGCCATCCTCACCAGATGGATGCCGTCCAGCATTCCCGTTTTTACCACACAATTTTAACTTTATCTTTAACATTGCCTTTATCAACACATCATCCCACATGTCAGTACTACATACACTGTTCCACTGACCTACCGGGTACTCCGATTGCTGCTAGAATTGGATAATAATAATATTAAAACGGCAACTGCCGAATCCAACTCATTTCTCTTTCAAGCCGTCCTCAGTTAAGCAGTACAAAACTTACAGATGTCAAAGAGAGAAGATAAACCGCGCTATATTTATATTCCTAGAAAAAAGTGAACGGCAAAGTGAGGTCACCTCCCTGCGGACGTCCATTGTTGACCTTTTAACAAATAGGTTGCTCCCAGCTGCTGCAAAACGATCACACTCGTTATGCGACCGCTCCCTAAACAGGCACCAGCTGAGCACCAACAGAACAAAGGAACAATAAAATAGGACTCTACATTCTATTTTCAAATTCATACGTGTCGCACGAAGTTGCAGCTCATATAGAAATACGACTTATCAACACATGCGCCATGTGATATTTTATTTGCAACATTTGTAATGCAGTTTCCAGACTTCGCTCCATTCACTTGACATGTCCTCATTAATAATTTTATCCTGGATTTCCTGTGGAACTTCACGTCAAAAGAAAAGAGAATTGTTCTTGTGCATCGGTCGAAATTAGGTAAATCACAAGGAGCGTTCAGGACAGGAAACGATCGAAGACAAGAGCAACTTTAATATATTTCACCTGTTGGCACTTTGTGAAGTAAATGATAAGAACATACAACGTGTAATGTGACAAGTGACAGAAATAAATATCGGCAAGGAATGTCCTTAATCAACAGGTTATCTTTTAAGGGATATGCTGATCAATAAAACAGAGAGGAGACAAGCTCGAGACGTTATTCCGCAAATGAGGCCGAAAAAATCCGAATGCATTGATCAGTTGGTTATATTCAGAATGTAAATATGCAAGATGAAATAATCGATTAATTGATTAGTTATCTGGAGATAATTCAATATTCATACAAACATACCATCTAACACAATCTTCCCATATCTAGCTCGGCATTTATCTAATTGGTGTCATGGCTCAAATTAACGGTCCATTTTCCCCAGATCTTCTCAAATTAATTATCCTTGACTCTCAAGGGATATGTCAATTTCTCCATATTAAAGATGTCTCGCACAATTTCTAACCACTGTTCCTGTTTTGGACTTTTTTCATAAAGCCACTGCCTGGTAATGTCCTTCTTACTTGCTGCAAGCAAAACTTTAATCAAATATGTATCTTCTAGTGTTTAATACGCCCCAGATACAACACAGGGCAGGTATTTGGGATTTTATAACCCAAGATATTTTTTACAACTGCATTAACATTTTCCCAGTATGGCCTTATCTTTACACAGTTCCAGAAAATATGCGAGTGGTCTGCCTCCGTACTCCTACAGAGCCTCCAACAGTGTTGTAGGACAGCAAGTTGTCTGCTTTTTATTTTGGGTGTTATAAAAAAGCGAGATAGATTCTTCCAGCAAAATTATCTCCATATTAGTGAGCTTGTGGATGAACATTGTGTTTCACACATTTGATACCATTCTTCTTCTGTTATTTGGATCGTTAATTCTGCTTCCCATTTTGTTTTTATGTAGAGCGTTGATTCTCCCCCGCTTCCCAACAGATGCAGGTATATTGAAAATTAAATGGTAACACCAGATTTTCTCCATCTTATTTATCACAAATATACTTTCAACCAAGGGGAATCAATTTCATTTTGACTGATAGTATATTGTTCCCCTCCGTCAGCTTCAGGTGTCGGCATATTTCACTGCAGGGGTTGCACTGAGCCGACTATGTGGAGTACCACCAACAAAATCCAGACATTCGTCACGGAGAACCATGTAGTTGCTTGGCATTCATAAGGCCAACAGGTCCTAACTGATAGGAGTAGGAAAATAATTAGGTAATTCGGCCCATCAATTCTACTCCGCTATTCAATCATGGCTGACCCATCTCTCCCTCCTAACTCCATTTTATGTGCGTTTACCAGATCTATTGCTCCTATCAATTTGTACACATCCGTAATATCTTCCCTTATCCTTCTGCGCTCCAAGGAAGAAAACCCTAGCCTGCTCAACCTTTCCCTTCAGCACAGACCCTCGATTCCTGGCAACATCCTCATCAATCTTCTCTGAACACTTTCCAGCTTTACAACATCTTTCCTCTCACATGGTGACCGAAATGTGAACTATATTTCCAATAAGGCCGAATAGAAGGTAAACGTGGGTTCGGAGAAGAATTAAAGTAGCACGCACCGGAATCTGAGAGTATTTCATGCGCTTTCACAACAAGTGTTCTGCAAACCAATCAAATTCGGCTTGTTCATAGTCCAGGATACCACGTTATTATCACCGAATACAGTAGGTTAGACTGGAGCAGATTACTTTGATTTGCCATTTTGCGGGAAGGTCAATTTGTGTCCTGAATTGTGGGAGTGCAGCAGGTCACGTGTTGTGTCTCTTACAGAAAAAGCGAACGGCAGATGTTGGTGTACCACAGCATCTCCTGCATGTTGGGAGACTATCGCTGATAACTTACACCCGCACTTATTCTCACTAACTTAGCCTCACGCAAATTCCTTGGTATTCCGACTGGTTGAAGTTGTCGGCAAATGGAGCGCACATTTTAGGAACGGCATTATGACCGATACTCAAGTAGCCGAAAGTGCAGCTATTCTTCCGTCGTAGGCGTTGATCAATGTAGGGACCACACAGTTTTATGAATGACAAATGAACGTTTCCCTGACCGGGAATCGAGACCGGGCCGCGGCTGTGACAGCGCAAAATCCTAACCACTAGATCACCAGGGAACATGAGGACATTTCTGCAACAGTCAAAATGCTGCCTCACCGGTGATTCATTTTGGGATTACACTTCCACTAGCGAATCTGATGGCTTCAACTGCAATTTCCTCTTAAAGCAACGGAAGTGTGAAACGCCGGGGGAAAGGCAGCATGGTAAAATAACATGCATGTAAAATAACGTAAAATAATAAAAACTTTTTCTCCTGCAGCTATGGCGGAATATCCGAAAATTGATGCAGTGCAGCCCAGCGTCATGTTGAATGGCGGAATTCGGCCATTCAGCCCATCGAGCCTGCTCCGTCATTAGATTAAGGCTGGTCTATTTTCCCTTTAACCCCCATTTTCATGACTTCTCCCTGCAACCTTTGATGCCCTTATTAATCGCCGAAAAATCTCCAATTTAAAAATAACAAATGACCTGCACGCCACAGGTCTGTGAATGAAGTTCACACACTAGCCACCATCTAGCTGAGGAAATTCCTCCTTATCTCCATTTTAAATTTGCTTATTTTATAGAAGAGACAATGAAAGAGGTGATACTTCCCCCCCTCTCCCCTGAATCTCGACTCTGCATCTACTGGAACCAGTATCGGCACATCCATTCTAACTCGGCTTTTCATTATTCGGTAGGTTTGCTCAAGCTTGGAGCATTTCACACAGAGAGTGGTGAATCTCTGGACCTCCCTGCCTCAGAGGGTAGTCGAGGCCAGTTCATTGGCTATATTTAAGAGGGAGTTAGATGTGGCCCTTGTGGCTAAGGGGATCAGAGGGTATGGAGAGAAGGCAGGTACGGGATACTGAGTTGGATGATCAGCCATGATCATATTGAATGGCGGTGCAGGCTCGAAGGGCCGAATGGCCTACTCCTGCACATAATTTCTATGTTTCTATGTTTCTTTGAAGGAACGAATGGACCTTAATACACCTTGAAAATGGATCGATGTTATCCTAATGAGATATCACAGCGATCAATGTCCATCCCCGGCTATTCAGAAACTTCTTCAACCACGCGGCTGATATGTAATCTCCCAGTGTACTAACAACGGATGTGTGGGATTGTTAAGGTGGAGAAGGATCATTTGGTCGTAAGTGATGTGAGCTGAATTATGCCATTTGGCCCATCTCCTACTCCATCATTCAATCGTGCCTGATCTATGTATATCCCAACCCTATGTTCCTGCCATCTCCTCATAACCCCTGACACGTGTACTAACCAAGAAGCTCTCTATCACTGCCTTAAAATTATTCACAATTGGCCTCGTTGGCAAAAAATCCCACGGATTTATCACCATTTGATAAAGTAACTCAGTTCCTGTCACCTTCCTAAATTAATTCCACTTTTATCTGAGGCTATAACCTCTAGTCCTAGCCACTCCCACGAATGGAAACATCTTCTCCACATCCACAACATCCAAGCCTTTCAGTATTCGCTAAATTTCAATGAGGTGCCCCCTCATTCTTCTAAACTCTAACAAGTACAGGCCCAGTGCCGCCAAACGCTCATAATATGTTAACCCACCCATGTTTGGGATCATTCTTGTCAACCTCCTCTGGACCCTCTCCACAGCCAGCGCATCCGTCCTCGGACATAATGCCCAAGGCTGTGGAGAGCCCTCTGAGGAGCACGGAAATTGTACGAGTGTATGTTCATGGGCAACTAAAGATAAGAGAGGGCTTGTGTGCTTATGACATTCAAAGTAGATAATGCATTTAGAGAGGCCCGGGGAGCCGTTGGAGTGAGAGGAGAAGTTACCTGGGCGGTGAGTTAAAATCGAGCGCGGGGCTTGCTTTCACAGAGGCCCGGGGAGCCGTTGGTGAGAGGGGGAGTTACCTGGGCGGTGAGTTATTAATCGAGCGCGGTGCTTGCTTTCACAGAGGCCCGGGGAGCCGTTGGTGAGAGGAGGAGTGACCCAATCTGCAGCGTTCCATCGCACTTCCAGAGAAGGGGTCTACAGAGAGATTTATGACAGTTGGAAGAGTGGGCTGAAAGATGGCAGATGGAGTTTAATGCTGATAAATGTGAGGTGCTACATCTTGGCAGGACAAATCAAAATAGGAAGTACATGGTAAATGGTAGGGAATTGAAGAATGCAGGTGAACAGAGGGATCTGGGAATAACTGTGCACAGTTCCCTGAAAGTGTAATCTCATGTAGATAGGGTGGTAAAGAAAGCTTTTGGTGTGCTGGCCTTTATAAATCAGAGCAGTGAGTATAGAAGCTGGGATGTAATGTTAAAATTGTACAAGGCATTGGTGAGGCCAATTCTGGAGTATGGTGTACAATTTTGGTCGCCTAATTATAGGAAGGACGTCAACAAAATAGAGAGAGTACAGAGGAGATTTACTAGAATGTTGCCTGGGTTTCAGCAACTAAGTTACAGAGAAAGGTTGAACAAGTTAGGGCTTTATTCTTTGGAGCGCAGAAGGTTAAAGGGTGACTTGATAGAGGTCTTTAAAATGATGAGAGGGATAGACAGAGTTGACGTGGATAAGCTTTTCCCAATGAGAGTAGGGAAGATTCAAACAAGGGGACATGACTTGAGAATTAAGGGACAGAAGTTTAGTGGTAACATGAGGGGGAACTTCTTTACTCAGAGAGTGGTGGCTGTGTGGAATGAGCTTCCAGTGAAGGTGGTGGAGGCAGGTTCGTTTTTATCATTAAAAAATAAATTGGACAGTTATATGGACGGGAAATGATTGGAGGGTTATGGTCTGAGCGCAGGTATATGGGACTAGGGGAGAATACGTGTTCGGCACGGACTAGAAGGGTCGAAATGGCCTGTTTCCGTGCTGTAATTGTTATATGGTTATATGGTGGAAACCTGAGATTGGTGGAAGAGGACCAGAGGAAGCAGCTGATTGGGTGCAACCCCAGGTTTGCATTTCTGCTTTCACGTTAAGGGTTCTGTGAGTTAAGGGTTCAGTGAATTAAGGGTTCTGTGAGTTAAGGGTTCTGTGAGTTAAGTGTTTTGTGAGTTAAGGGTTCTGTGAGTTAAGTGTTCTGTAAGTTAAGGGTTCTGTGAGTTAAGGGTTCTGTGAGTTAAGGGTTCTGTGAGTTGAGGGTTCTGTGAGTTGAGGGTTCTGTGAGTTAAGGGTTCTGTGAGTTAAGTGTTCTGTAAGTTAAAGCGGCCTTTTCACGGGGCGACTTGACGCAAGAGTTAACCAGAGTTTAACATCGTGGGAACCTCGTGCGATAACAGTACGGCATTCGTGGACCACCGTGGACCACCGTAGCGCTAACGGCAGGTAATCGTGTACCTTGGTCACTCGGGAGAAAATTCAAGAAAGTTTGAATTTCTCCAAGAGTGACTTGTACACTTGTGGTTGAGCATTGCAACATTGTATGAACATAGTGGCCAAGTGCGATATCCGTGCGATATCCGTAATAACTCTTGCGGGTACCGTGGGAACTCATGCGAACGGTGAGTAACTGAGCAGTTTGATTATCAGTGCTTGTTTTACCTCATTGTTAAATAAATATATTTTTTACTATCAGATTGATGTCTGCAATTCTTCATTAACACATCACTACAAGATGAATGTCTCTAATGTTATAATCCTCTCATGCTGAAACACAAAATAGTTGAAGGGAGGTGAAATAATCACATTTTCATTCATTTTCATTTTTGAGTGTTAAGGTACCTCACTTGCTGAGCTTTTTTACTCCAGCAGTTTGTGTCTCTTTTTGTCTAAAGCAGTTTCAAGACTGTAGGAAATCCGCGGGCCAGGCAGCATCTACGGAGGTAAATGGACATGCGACCATTTCTTCAGGCTGCATTATCTCCCCCCCCCCCCCCCCCCCCCCCCCCCCTCCCCCCCCCCCTCCCCCCCCCCCCTACTTTCACCCACACACACAAATGCTGGAGAAACTCAGCGGGTGCAGCAGCATCTATGGAACGAAGGAAATAGGCAACGTTTCGGCCCGAAACGTTGCCTACTTCCTTCGCTCCATAGATGCTGCTGCACCCGCTGAGTTTCTCCAGCATTATTGTGTACCTTCGATTTTCCAGCATCTGCATCCTTCTTAAACACAAATGCACCGAGTTCCTCCAGCATTTCGTGTTTTGCTCAGTATTCCAGCATCCGCTGTCTCCCGCGTCTCCAATAAAACAAAACTACTGTCAACAGGGTGAAGAATAGGGGCAGAGATAGATACATTCCTGATTAGTGCGGCTGTCAGGAGGTTATGGGGAGAAGGCAAGAGAATGTGGTTGAGAGGGAGAGATAGATCAGCCGCGATTGAATGGCGGAGTGGACTTAATGGACCGAATGGCCTAATTTTGCTCCTATAACTAACAAAGATAGTAATTGTTAGGGAAATGTAGTTATTAAAGACGAGGGGGCAGTCTGGGATGGCTCGCGAGATACTTGCTTAGAGGCACAAAAGTTAAAGAAAGGGCAGATAAACAGAGAGGGGGGGGACTTCCCTCCGTGCCCATCTGTTACCATTAATTGGACAGTTCGGTCTGTGAAACGCAACACGCCAGCCCCGACATCCAGCCCGGTGGTCAGTCCTTTGAAGATAGACACCAGTTGCTTGGAGCAACTCAGCCGGACAGGCAGCAACTCTGGAGAGAAGGAACGGGTGGCGTTTCGGGTCGAGAGCCTTCTTCAGACTGAGGTCAATCCCCTGCATGGATAACAGGAGTCCCAGCCAACACGACAATCGCCCGCTGCACAGTCTCGGAGCTTCCACTGCGAAAACGGTGCCTACATTTGAGCACTTATGTAACTGAACCATCCTAACACCAACCACAGAGCATTCCTGAACTACTACCTACCTCATTCGAGACCCTCGGAATGGGTGACGTTTCGGGACGAGACTCTGAAGAAGGGTCTCGAACCGAAACGTCACACATTCCTTCTCTCCAGAGATGCTGCCCGTCCCGCTGTGTTACTCCAGCATTTCATGTCTTTCTTCCGTATGCTCTGTGATGGTCATCTCGGGGTTTAGTGGCAACTATGGTCTGTAGACACGAGGAACTGCAGACGCAGGAATCACGAGCAAAACACAGAGCGTTGGACGAGCCTGATCCTTTGAGTTCCTCCATCACTTTGTGTTGAAGTCAGGTCTGGATATTGCTTGGCTCAGTCTCAGGCGCCGGCTAACTGGGAAGGTCGAGTCAAAGTCCAGCACTAACACTCAAGAAATAACGTTTGCAGCCTGATGTTCCCAATATTTAATTGAAATCATTAATAAAGTAAATAAATAGATACCGGTCTAATCAGTATCTACGGGATTGGACAGGCTAGATGCAGGAAGAATGTTCCCGATGTTGGGGGAGTCCAGAACCAGGGTCCCAGTTTTACAATCTACCGTGGGAACTCTTTAACTCAGTAAAGTAAAGTAAAGTAAAGTAGCCGTTATTGTCATATCAGCGCACATGCATCAGTTGATTGTTGCTCTATTCAGTTTCCCAGGGGGTCGGGACGGGACTGGAGTTGGGAGGGAAAGGTGGGGGAGTCGAGGGAGAGGAGGGAGAGACAGATGGGGGTGTCTTCATTTACCGGCGGCGGGTGTCTGTCACTGAAACAGGCAGGTGAGATTTCACATCCACCTTGAGTGTGCCTCTCTCTCTCTCTCCCTCCCTCCCTCTTACACAGGCTGAGAGACTCTGCCTCTGTGAGTGTACGTCTCTTTCTCCCCCTCTCCCACACACAGTAAGATCGAGGTACTGTGCTCAGTCCATCTGTGTCTCCCACATACACAGTAAAACATGTCTCCAAATGAGCCAATTCAACCAAGGGAGGATATTTATAGTGTGTGAAAAAAAAGTGACATCATTTGTGCCACGTGATGATTTAACAACACTTCACAATGTTCATTCGAGATTTAACGGGAAAGGTCGGGAGACGGACAGGTCACTCGCACAAATAACAGAAATGCCGTGTACCGTGGGAACTCTTTATCTACCCCCCCCCCCCCCCCCCCGTTATATCGTGTGATATCGTGCTAGACCACGACCACTTCACTCTGGTTACATCTTGCGTCATTAGTAAAGGTCCAGTTTAAAGGATAAATATTTTTATAGATGTTTTAGAGGGACTTGATTTAATTTGGGAGTATGCTAGGTCAGTGTAGATTGGCCCAGTGGTTTGCGCAGCCTGCAACATGTGGGAGATCAGCGATATGGTCGGTGTCCCTGGTGACTCCGTTTGCAGGAAGTGTGTCCAGCTGCAGCTCCTGGCAGACCGCATTGAACGATTGGAGCTGCGGTTGGATTCATACTGGGGCATCCACGATGCTGAGAAAGTCGTGAATAGCACGCACAATGAGTTGGTCACACCGCACGTAAAAGGTAAGAGGACAGAAAGGGAACGGGTGGCCAATAGCCAGCATAGCAGTAGGCAGGTAATGCAGGAGTCCCCTGCGGTCATCTCCCTCCTAAACAGGTACACCATTTTGGATACTGTTGGGGGAGATGGCTCATCAGGGGAAGGCAGCAGCAGCCAAGTTCATGGCACCATGGGTGGCTCTGCGGCACAGGAGGGGCGAAACAAGAGTGGGGCAATAGTAATAGGGGATTCAATTGTAAGGGGAATAGATAGGCGTTTCTGCGGCCGCAAACGAGACTCCAGGATGGTATGTTGCCTCCCTGGTGCAAGGGTCAGGGATGTCACTGAACGGCTGTAGAACATTCTTGAGGGGGGGGGGGGGTGAACAGCCAGTTGTCGTGGTGCACATTGGCACCAACGATATAGGTTTAAAAAAAGGGATGAGGCCCTACAAGGTGAATTTAGGGTGCTAGGGGATACACTTAAAAGTAGGACCTCAAAGGTAATAATCTCTGGATTACTACCAGTGCCACGGGCTAGTCAGAGTAGAAATAGGAGGATATTGCAGATGAATACGTGGCTTGAAAAATGGTGCAAGGGGGAGGGATTCAAATTTCTAGGGCATTGGAACCAGTTCTGGGGGAGGTGGGGCCAGTACAAACAGGACCGTCTGCACCTGGGCTGGAATGGAACCAATGTCCTTGGGGGCGTGTTTGCTAGTGCTGTCGGGGAGGATTTAAACTAATGTTGCAGGGGGATGGGTGCAAGAGCAGAGGGGCAGATATGTGTAAAATGAGGGTAGAAGCAATAGGTAGCAAGGTGAAAAGTAAAAGTGGCAGGCAGACAAATCCAGGGCAAAAATCAAAAAGGGACACTTTTCAACATAATTGTAGAAGGGGTAAGAGTGTTGTAAAAACAAGCCTGAAGGCTTTGTATCTTAATGCAAGGAGCATTCGTAATAAGGCGGATGAGTTGAATGTGCAGATAGTTATTAATTAATATGATATAGTTGGGATCACGGAGACAAGGCTCCAGGGTGACCAAGGCTGGGAGCTGAACATCCAGGGATATTCAATATTCAGGAGGGATAGACAGAAAGGAAAAGGAGGCGGGGTAGCGTTGCTGGTTAGAGAGGAGATTAACGCAATAGAAAGGAAGGACATTAGCTTGGAGGATGTGGAATCGATATGCAGGCCCGTGCGAAGCTTTTCAAAAAGGGGGGTGGCATGACAGGATTACAAAAAACTTAATGTGAAATAATGTGCGCGCTGCGCACATCACGAGCGCGAAGCGTGAAGTCCCTCGATGCCAGGGGTTTTAGATGCTTTCTGATGCATTCTGAGCCTTATTTTGGAGCATTTTGGCATCAAATGTATGACTAATATTTCAGAAATTAACAGGAATCTGAGGTAGCTTTTTCACACAAATGGTGCTGGTGTATGTAACGAGCTGCCAGAGGAGGTAGTTAAGGCTGGGACTATCCTAATGTTTAAGAGACATTTGGACACGTACATGGATAGGACATATTTAGATGGATATCGGCCAAACGCGTGTGAGTGGGACTAGTTTAGATGGGACATGTTGGTCGGTGTGGGCAAGTTGGGCTGAAGGGCCTGTTTCCACACTGCATCATTATATGACTAAAAAGTGAGGAAGAAAAATACATGTAGATAAGTAGAGCAGATTTGAAAGATGAGTGATATGTAAAGGCAGAGAGGGGTTTATGGGTGGAAAGGAACATAGGAAAGGAGGGGGGAGAGTGGGCTTCGGCAGATGGGTGAAGGGAAAATAGTCACAAGGTGCTGGAGTAACTCAGTGGGTCAGGCAGCATCTGCGGAGAATATGAATAGACGACGTTTCACAGAGTGCTGGAGTAACTCAGCGGGTCAGGCAGCATCTCTGGAGAACATGGATAGGTGACACGTCACAGAGTGCTGGAGTAACTGCGTGAGTCAGGCAGCATCTCTGGAGAAATGGTATAGATTATATTTCGGGTCAAGACCGTTCTTGAGTAATATTCATGATGTGGCATACATAGACATTCCTGAATGTTACCCAAACCATCGTGAGCTACTTTGTTACGGTGCTTGCCCTCTCCTATAACCTCTCTGCTGCATTGGGTGATGCAGGACAAGGCACAAGCTTTGAGGCACGGTGTGAAGCAGTTGCTGTCTGTCCCAGCCTGGTAAAAACCTGGATGGAGTGGATTTGGATAGGATGTTTCCACTACTGTGAGAGTCTAGGACCAGTGGCCACAGCCTCGGAATTAAAAGACATTCCTTTAGGAAGGAGATGAGTAGGAATTTCGTAAGTCAGAGGGTGGTGAACTGTGGAATTCATTGCCACAGACAGCTGTGGAGGTCAAGTCAATGGACATTTTTCAGGAGTAGTTTGATAGAATCTTGATTGATACGGGTGTCGGAGGTAATGGGGAGAAGACAGGACAATGGGTTTGAGAGGGAAAGATAGATAGAGTCATAGAGTGATACAATGTGGAAACAGGCTCTTCGGCCCAGCATGTCTCATCTGCACTAGTCTCACCTGCCCACGTTTGATCCATATCCCTCTGAATCTGTCCTATCCATGTACATGTCTAACTGTTTCTTAAATGTTGTAATAGTCCCTGCCTCAACTACCTCCTCTGGCAGCTTGTTCCATAGAATGTGAATAACATACCCCTCAGATAAGGGGTTGGACAGGCTAGATGCAGGAAGATTGTTCCCGATGTTGGGGAAGTCCAGGACAAGGGGTCACAGCTTAAGGATAAGAGGGAAATCCTTTAAAACCGAGATGAGAACAACTTTTTTCACACAGAGAGTGGTGAATTTCTGGAACTCTCTGCCACAGAGGGTAGTTGAGGCCAGTTCATTGACTATATTTAAGAGGGAGTTAGATGTGTCCCTTGTGGCTAAGGGGATCAGAGGGTATGGAGAGAAGGCAGGTACAGGATACTGAGTTGGATGATCAGCCATGATCATATTGAATGGCGGTGCAGGCTCGAAGGGCCGAATGCACCTAATTTCTATGTTTCTATGTTTCTATTCCTATTAAATCTTTTGCTCTTCACCTTAAACTTATGTCCTCTGCACCTCGATTCACTTACTCAGGGCAAAAGACTCAACCATATCTATCCAAATCATGATTTTATACACCTCTATTAGATCATCCCTCATCCTCCTGTGCTCCATGAAATAGAGTCTCAGCCTACTCAACCTCTCCCTGTAGCTCTGGCCCTCTAGTCCTGGCAACTTCCTCGTAAATTTTCACTGTACCCATTACAGTTTGCTGACATCTTTCCTATAACATGGTGCCCATAACTGAATACAATGCTCTGAATGCGGCCTCACCAACTTCTTATGCAACTGCAACATGACCTCCAAACTTCTATACTCTGCCTGACCCTCTGGGTTGCTCTATCACTCTGGGAAACGTCATAGAACAGGGCAAGATTATCAAGTTTGCTAATGATACAAAAGTGAGTGGTTTAGCAGATAGTGAAGATGGTTGTGAAATATTGCAGCCGAATCTGGGTCAATTAGCCAGGTGGGCAGAGGAATGGTTGATGGTTGCATGGTTCTTTGAAGGTCGTGTCGCAGGTATATAAGGTGGTCAAAAAGTATTTTGGCACTTTGGACTTCATCTGTCAGAGTATTGAGTATAGAAGTTGGGAGATCTTTCCCTCTCAAACCCATTCTCCTGCCTTCTACCCATTACCTCCACACCCGTATCAATCAAGAATCTATCAATCTCCTCCCAGTGGGGGTGGTGGCGTGGGACCAGCGGGGGTCAGTGGGGGTGGCGTGGGCCCAGCGGGGGTGTAGTGGGCCCAGTGGGGGTCAGCGGGGGTGACGTGGGACCAGCGGGGGTGGCGTGGGCCCAGCGGGGGTCAGCGGGGGTGGCGTTGGCCCCGCTGCGGTGGCGTGGGCCCAGCGGGGGTGGCGTGGGCCCAGCGTGGGTGGCGTTGGCCCCGCTGCGGTGGCGTGGGCCCAGCAGGGGTCACCGGGGATGGCGTTGGCCCCGCATGGGCCCCGGCGGCGGGGGGAGGCAAGGGGAGCGGGCCCCGCCGCAGCGGCGTCTGGTGTTGGGGTTACAGCCGCTGGGTTCAGATTCAGCCACACCCGCCCGGCGACGGGAGAACGGAGAACTGGCCGTTTCCAAAGTGGAAACGTTCATTTCCCCCCCCCCCCCGATTTTTGTGTGTGATTTTTTCTTACTCTGGGAGAAAAAAGGGGGTGCGGTCGCACCCAACGCACCCCCTCCCCCTCCTTCGGATGGCCATGGATATGGGGTAGAGCTGCGAAACACTAAAGGGCAGAAAACGCTAGTGGGAGTTGTATACAGGCCACCTAACAGTAGTAGTGGAGTTGGGGATGGCATCAAACAGGAAATTAGAAATGCGTGTAACAAAGGTAAAACAATTATAATGGGTGAGTTCAATCTACATATAGATTGGGTGAATCAAATTAGCAGGGGTGCAGAGGAAGAGGATTTCTTGGAATGTATGCGGGATAGTTTTCTAAACCAACATGTAGAGGAACCAAAGGGAGAGCAGGCTATTCTAGACTGGGGGTACACAAAAATGCTGGAGAAACTCAGCGGGTGCAGCAGCATCCATGGAGCGAAGGAAATAGGTGACGTTTCGGGCCGAAACCCTTCTAGACTGGGTATTGAGTAATGAGGAAGGGTTAGTTAGCAGTCTTGTTGTACGTGGCCCCTTGAGCAAGAGTGACCATAATATGGTTGAGTTCTTCATTAGGATGGAGAGTGACATTGTTAATTCATAAATCAAGGGTCCTGAACTTAAAAAAATGTGACTTTGAGGGTATGAGACGTGAATTGGCCAAGATAGACTGGCAAATGTTTCTTAAAGGATTGACGGTGGATATGCAATGGAAGGCATTTAAAAACTGCATGGATGAACTACAACAATTGTTCATCCCAATTTGGCAAAAGAATAAATCAGGGAAGTTCGTGCATCCGTGGATAACAAGGTAAATCAGGGATAGTATCAAAACAAAAGATGAAGCGTACAAATTAGCCAGAAAAAGCAGCCTACCAGAGGACTGGGAGAAATTCAGGGAGTCCAGCAGAGGAGGACAAAAGGCTTAATTAGGAAAGGGAATATAGATTATGAAAGAAAACTGGCAGGGAACATAAAAACTGACTGCAAAGGTTTTTATAGATATGTGAAGAGGAAAAGATTAGTTAAAACAAATGTAGGTCCCTTGCAGTCAGAAACAGGCGAATTGATCATGGGGAACAAGGACATGGCAGACCAATTGAATAACTACTTTGGTTCTGTCTTCACTAATTAAGACATAAATAATCTGCCGGAAATAGCAAGGGGTCGGGGGTTAAATGAGATGGAGGAAATGTGAAATCCAGGATTGCCGGGAAGTGATGTTAGGTAAATTGAATGGATTAAAGGCCGATAAATCCCCAGGGCCGGATACGTTGCATCCCAGAGTACTCAAGGAAGTAGCTGCAGAAATAGTGGATGCATTAGTGATCATTTATCAAAACTATTTAGATTCTGGAGTAGTACCTGAGGATTGGAGGGTAGCTAATGTAACCCCACTTTTTAAAAAGGGAGGGAGAGAGAAAACGGGGAATTACAGACCAGTTAATCTAACAATACAATACAATACAATACAATTCAATTTATTGTCATTTGGACCCCTTGAGGTCCAAACGAAATGTCGTTTCTGCAGCCATACATTACAAAACAAAAAGACCCGAGACACAACACAGTTTACACAAACATCCATCACATCGTTGTGACGGAAGGCAAAAAAAAACTTATCTCTCCGTGGTGGTGGGGAAAATTCTGGAGTCAGATGGGATAGCAGCACATTTGGAAAGTGGTGAATTCATTGGACAAAATCAGCATGGATTTATGAAAGATAAATCATGTCTGACGAATCTGATAGATTTTTTCGAGGATGTAGCTAGTAGAGTGGATAAGGGAGAACCAGTGGATGTGTTATATCTGGACTTTCAGAAGGTTTTCGACAAGGTCCCACATAAGAGATTACAAACCTAAAGCACACGGTATTGGGGGTTCAGTATTGATGTGCATAGAGAACTGGCGGGCAGACAGGAAGCAAAGAGTAAGAGTAACGGGTCTTTTTCAGAATGGCAGGCAGTGACTAGTGGGGTACCGCAAGACTCAGTGCTGGGACCCCAGCTATTTACAATATATATTAATTATCTGGATGAGGGAATTGAATGCAACATCTCCAAGTTTGAGGATGACACGAAGCTGGGGGACAATGTTAGCTGTGAGGAGGATGCTAGGAGGCTGCAAGGTGACTTGGATAGGTTGGGTGAGTGGGCAAATGCATGGCAGATGCAGTATAATATGGATAAATGTGAGGTTATCCAATTTGGTGGCAAAAACAGGAAAGTAGACTATTAACTGATTGGTGGCCGGTTAGGAAATGGTGATATGCAACGAGACCCGGGTGTCATGGTTCACCTGTCATTGAAAGTAGGAATGTATGTGCAGCAGGCAGTGAAGAAAGCAAATGGTATGTTAGCATTCATAGCAAAAGGATTTGAGTATAAGAGCAGGGAGGTAATACTGCAGTTCTACAGGGTCTTGGTAAGACCACACCTGGAGTATTGCGTACAGTTTTGGTCTCCTAATCTGAGGAAATACATTCTCGCCATAGAGGGAGTGCAGAGATGGTTCACCAGACTGATTTCTGGGATGGCAGGACATTCATATGAAGAAAGACTGGATAGACTCGGCTTGTACACGCCATAATTTAGAAGTTTGAGGGGGGGTCTTATAGAAACTTACAAAATTCTTAAGCGGTTGGACAGGCTAGATACAGGAAGATTGTTCCCGATGTTGGGGAAGTCCAGAACTAGGGGGTCATAGCTTAAGGATAAGAGAGTGGTGAATCTGTGGAATTCTCTGCCAAAAAGGTAGTTGAGGCCAGTTCATTGGCTGTATTTAAGAGGGAGTTAGATGTGGCCCTTGTGGCGAAAGGGATCAGGGGGTATGGAGAAAAGGCAGGGATGGGATACTGAGTTGGATGGCCAGCTATGATCATATTGAATAACGGTGCAGGCTCGAAGGGCCAAATGGCCTACTCCTGCACCTATTTTCTATGTTTCTATGTTTCTATTTACACGATGTATTGGGTAATGTCGGAAATTGGCATGCGTTCATAAAACAACAATGAGCAGTCGTGGCAGACGACGTGTTATGTTGGTAATTCTGAATAAATGGAGTAAAGATGTTGCGATACCCGGAATGGTGTGTCTGCTGAGACGTCGCGTGGAGTGGCTCGCGCTGGGTTGATCGCTTTGCGTTTGATTTTTTAACAGAATGTCATGTTAAAGATCCAGATGCTCTCGCATTTGTGATTATAGTTGCAAGATCACAAGGTAACGGAGCGGTTTACACAAATATTTATTCGGTGAATGACATGCGAAATAGAAATGATTAATCAAGTTATGAGCAATAATAAATGGCCAGCCTTTTAAAAACAATCGGGGAAGGAACACCGGCGAGAGATTTATATTTTGGAAGTTTGTAATGAACATTTGTCAACAGTTTAGAAAGCTTTCTACAAACTTCAGCCGAGAGCTGTTCTTCTTAAAGAATGGATCGGGGAGATGCACAGTTTCTTGCCCAGAGTAGGTGAACCGATGACCGGGGAAGAATCCGGGGCTGCAAATTTACCGTATCGTGAGAGTGGCGCGGAAGTTAGATAGGGCGAGTAGTCCTTTAACATTTATCGTTCAGGTAATCGATTATGGCACGTCATGGTGCTCTTGCAGATGCTATAACTCTGGGAAGAGTTCAGAGACGATTTACAAGGATGTTTCCAGTATTTGAGGACATGGCATAAATGGAGATGTTGGGCAGACAAGAACACTAATACCTGGAGCGTAAAATGGGTGATGTTACTGAGGCGCGTTTACAATCATGAGGGGGATAGATAGGGTGAATGGACCGAGTATGTTTTTCCAGCGGTGCGTATCAAGAACGAGGTAGCATGGCTTTCAGGTACGATGGAAAATATCCAATAGGAACGTGAGGGCAACCGTTTCACGTTATATGGAATGGACTGCCAGACTAAGTAGTTGAGGCTAGTAGAATATAAATATTTATAATACATTTGACCAGCGACATTGATAGGAAAACATTAGAGATTTTGGCCAAAATCTGGGCAAATGGGGCTAGCTGGGCAAATGAGGCATCTCGGGCTGCATAGACAAGTTGTGTTGAAACGCCGGATTCCGTCGTTTCTGACTCCATGACTCTACGACTGAATATGTTTGCTCTTTGCTCTGTTTGGGCTAATCGCCATGCTACTAACATGCCACTAATTACTTCCGATGTGGGTTGGATCATTCTGTGCAGGGAGGCCTTTGGTGTTGCTGTCAAAGGCTGCGAATCATATACTGAATCTCAATTCAGCGTATTGGCCACGCTCTGTAGAGACTTTGGGAGTTCTTAAATAATTTGACAGCAAGAGCTGGAAATCGGAACGGGAAATCTGGGCATAGATTTGAATGTGAACTCAACCCCTCAATCAGCCGGTACGGTGCTCTGCACAATATTTGAAACGTTTCATGTTTGCATTGTGAAAGTGGGTGTCTGAAATGTGCGCGAATATGGTGAAACCTCGTTCTTCAGAATGATTTCACTTCCTCGCCGGTTTCCGAAGTCTTGACTAATTTGATCTACACTATTTTACGCACTTGTGGACATCACGTCACTATTTTCTTGGCAATAAGTTCAGGATTATGTCAGGAATAGTGCGAGTCAATGAGGCAAATATTTTTGCAGGAATCCGTGGGCCATGGATAATGTTAGATTTTGATAATTGTCCAACTTAGATAGCTATCGGGGCCTTGTGATTAACATATATCTATAACATTGGACATATTTCCCAGACGTACACAAAACTCTGAAGCAACAAGGACTTGTAAAACCGGGTGATGTAGTGGGCCTCATGGACACGGAACGTTTCTCTATTTACTTAATCGGTACTTTAAAATAGAGTCCAATCCGTGCTCATTGCGTTATGCCCTAATAATCACATTTTCAATTATAATATGCTTACATGCATAAAGCCAGCAACATTTGCCGTTTACGATATCATTTGGCCCTTTATGGACATTATTGCCTGTGACAGAAGGGCCAATCGACATTTAAATTACCATCCTCAATCACAGTTCACATTCATTTTTTAAGATAGTTCTACTTTGCAAGTATGTTCACGCGTTTTTGACAGAATTCGCCTATTTCCATACATTTTGCAATGAACTAAAATCATTCTTTGGAATAATGTATATTCTCTCGTTATCTTACCACAATCCCATTGCTCTGTGTATTTCCGTGGGTCCTGTTCTGTCTCATGGAGTTCACCTCTTCGGTGAAGATCTGATTTTGCCGTTGGTTCAGCAGAACTGTTTATCGTTGCCGGATCGATCTCTTCGTGTCGTGAATATGTCCGTGTATTTTATTCTAACGGAAGTGAGCACGCAGTTGGTGAATCTGTTTAACATTTGCACGGACCATTATTCAGGATAAGCATTTGTATTTAATGGTTATGAATGTAATAAAGCAAACGCTGGCATCTACAATTAATTATCCTGTAATTATCCTATTGTCTTAACAGTCGTTTAATTATGTTAACATTTATAATCTGTCAACTCGCGCGTACTCTTCTCCACTGACCGAAACGAAATCACCTCATGCAGTCGGCCAAGGCCGAGCCACTGTTTGTCTTAATGGAGTCCCTACAGCGTTTTAATGGTGCATCAATATTCGAGCATCAATTGTCTATTGTATCTCTGCGATTTACAAGATGTATTGTTTTATGTATTTTTGGTTTAGTTAATTATCATTGTGTGAATCATATTCGTTTTAACGTTTTAATTGTGTAATCTGTGCAACATATGCGAAGCATATTTTGAATGTGGTTCTAATCCAGCACGTGCACCCAAGTGGTCAAGCAGAACCTTCGAAAGGAAGAAGGACGGATGGAGGAAATTTAATTTAAAGTCACATAATTCTGGAGATGGTCAGCAGGTCCCGGGGCATTTGCGGAATAAAATGTAATCATGCATTTTTATTTTTATCTCAGGATTTCGCATTTCGGTAAAATATCTCCGTTCTGTACCGCGGCGATCTAGTCTGCTCCATTGAAGCCTCACGTCTCCGCACTGTTTCATTCTGCCTCACAGAACGTCTCCGTTTGCCTCTTCTACGCCTTCCATTGTATGACACATCTCCTTGTAATGTCGTGAGAGGATCAGGGCGCAATACGGAAAGAGCCCCCTGCGAGTGTGTTAACAATTCAGACATAACTTCCTTGTACTTCGGTTCTGTACTGTGGGACCTTCAGCAGAAGTGATATCAACAAACATTCGCAACTAGCAGCATTATGGCTTACAATAGCGGGAGACAAAAGATTGCTGAAGGTGTAAATGTTATTGGGGGTTCTCATTCTCTGACCGTGTATTTACCTTTGTCAGTCCTGCTCAGACTGCTTCTGTTACCCGCACACAAGCTGTGAGTTTCGCGGCAGCTGCCCAAGCCGCAATGAACCACATCCATCCACGAAATAGCAGCTGTGCGCCAGACATTCTCGCCAACCTCAACACTGTGTGATCCACTGCGCAGTAATAAACTGCCGTATCAGTCAGACGCAGTCCCGAGATTGTCAATCGATATTTCTTCTCCGACTGCTGGACTGCGTCCGAAAAACGATTTCGAGCGAATTCTGCCTTCTGGTCAGAGCCACCGTTAGTGTATCGCCGGACCGCAAACTCGGCTGTCCGCCTGGATATTGGCGATACCAGTATAAGTAATAATTATCCTTAGAATAGGTACATGTGAAAGTGGAGCTTTGACCCTCTGTATCTGTGAGCGGATCCTCCTCTTGGGTGCTGGAATCTGAATCAACCAGACCTGGAACACATTATAGTGAGTGAAGAATTGATGATACAAAGTAAACGCAACCGACTTTGGGAATACTGAGCGACTCTTAAATTCTTTAACGATTGGAAAGGCTCAATGCAGGAAAAATATTCCTGATGTTGGGGGAGTAAAAAACCAGGGGTCACGATTTATGAATAAGAGGAGCCAATTTAGGGCTGAGATAAGTTAAAACAGTTTCACCCAGAGAGTTGTGAATCTGTGGAATTCTCTGCCACAGAAGGGAGTGGAGGCCAATTCACTGGATGTTTTCAAGAGAGAGTAAGATTTTGCTCTAAGAGTTAAAGGATTCAAGGGGTATGGGGAAAATACAGGAACGATGTACTGATTTAGATGATCAGCCGTCATCATATTGAATGGCGGTGCTGGCTCGAATGGCCGAATCTTCTACTCCTGCACATATTTATCTATGTTTCTATGATTCCAATATATGCAAAAAAGTTACAATGATAAAGTAAAAAGGACATCGTTAGCTGTTTCTTAGTTTTGAACGAGGTGTAGACAACGAGACAGAACAAGATAACTTGGAATCTACGGCGACCTAGGTAATGTAGTGATGGGTAGAGAGAGAATGCAGAAGTTACTTGAAGTTAGAGAAATCAATGTTCATTCCTCTGGGTTGTATGCTGTCCAAGTGAAATATGAGATGTTGTTCTTCTTATTTGTGTTTGGTCACGCTCTGGCAATGGAGGAGGCCTTGGAGCCAAAGGTTAGTGTGGGAATGGGAAGGGGATTAACGTGTTTGGCAACCGGGAGATCAGGCACGTCCAGGCGGACTGAGCTAAGGTTGTCAGCGAAACGATCGAAGAGCCTGCGCTTGATATCGCCTATATATAGGAGCCAAAACCTGGAACAGCAGATACAGTAGATGAGGTTGGAGAAGATCAAAGTGAATCTCTGCCTCACCTGACAAGACTGTCCGTTCCTTGGACGGATTCGAGGGAGGAGGTGTAAGGACAGGTGCTATAGCCCCCTTGGTTGCAAGGGAAAATACCTAGGATGGGGGAGGGGAGGAGGGGATTATTCGGAAGGACGTTTAAACCAATGAGTTGCGGAGGGAGCGCTCTCTGCGGAAAGCTGATAAGTTGAAGATGGGAAGATATGGCTCGTGATAGGATCCCGGTAAATGTCGGAGGGTCATGTGCTTTATGCGATGTCTGATGGGGCGAAAGATAAGGTCTGCCGGACACTATCCCTGTTGCGGCTGGGAAAGGGGAGCAAGAGCGGAGCTGTGGGATATCGAGAAGACCTTAGTGAGGGACAGATGCGGCACAGACGGAGGAATTGGGTGTAGGGGATAGAGTCTTGACAAGAGGCAGGGTGGGAAGAAATTTCGTCTCGGTAGATGTGGGAGTCAGTACGTTTATAGTAGATGTCCGTCGATAGTTTATCTCCTGTGATGGAGACGGCCAAAGTAAGAAACGGTCGGGACACATCGGAGATGGTCCAAGTGAATTTGGGTGCGGAATGGAAATTAGATGTGACGTTAATGAAGTCCGGGATTTCTACGTGTGTGAAGGAGGTAGCCCCGAATCACTCGTCAATGTTTCAGGCGGTAGGTGCACTGCCCTCTCAGTTGTTATTATGAATTCAAAACAGCGAATGGACGTGACGGGCCGGGTTCCCTTCTGAGTTACATCAATAGTTAATCGTCAATCAGCATTTAAAATGTATCCAACCAATACAATCTTAAACACTGATAAACGCCCATCCATTGTAAGACAATTGTGAAAGGAACACTCGGAGAGCAATTTTAGATATTTGGTTCTGGGCTGACTAGTCTTGAATGTCAAAGGGGACATTGAACAAATTAATTTGAATCGACATTGATATGAACAGTTGTCAACGATTCAGGGAAAAATCGTTACTTTCCATTATCTGTAAATTCGCTTCCTTCTGTCACTGCATTTTTCCAAGGCGCTGCCTGCAACTTCCTGAGATAAAAAGATTGATCACCA
This sequence comes from Amblyraja radiata, assembly GCF_010909765.2. Lineage (NCBI taxonomy): Eukaryota > Metazoa > Chordata > Chondrichthyes > Rajiformes > Rajidae > Amblyraja > Amblyraja radiata. The sequence goes on along the minus strand of NC_045958.1, from coordinate 103,164,122 downwards.
TATAAACATTAGCTTAAATATTACACATTTGCTTAATTGATAACAAGAGAAAAAGTCATATAAGTCTGTCATGGGCATTTAATTCCTATGTAATATGAATTCTGCGAGCTGTTTAACGGGACCTTGCAGAGCATGTCAAAACGAACGAACAACTAATCTGGAAAATATTGTGCGGGCGGAAGGGCTGAGGCGGGATTGTTTTATATTATGTATTGTGCAGAGTACGATGTTTACTTTCTGTGCTACGAGTACGTTTTTCATTGCTCCGTTTTCGAACAGACGATGAACACTTGACTCTTGGAAGATAACTCGCCCTGTGCCACTGGCAAAAGGCTGACAATGCCTGACAGAACCACGCGTCATTTACTTCCAGGTGTAATGTGAATGTCGTGAGGTTCTGTCAGGATTCGTCAATCTGGTCCACATGTGGTTCCTAAATTTGAATGCTCATATTTGACGTGTAATATTGTAAAATATTTGAAGAATGGGTTATATAACCAGACAGTATCCATTCAGCAGAAAAGAGACAGCGGAGCCAATCTCCACATGGGAGATGGGCCCTTTAGGTATACAAACCGACAGAACTTCTGCACATCAATTGTAACTATGCACATTACCGCGGTCGAATCCGTGGACTGTCAGTATCTCCTTCCTCTATAAATATAAATTATGTTGCTACGCTGGCTTGTATGAACATCAGCAAATCTCGTTACTTCTATCTGCTGCTCAGTTAATTAGTATAATGTAATCCGAAAGCGCCTCTAAATTAGCAATTCTACAACATTTTGAGATTTTTAAAATCAATTCTGCAATTTATCCCATGAGATATAGCTTAAAAAGATGTAAAGTTTGACACCTAATCCAATTTCATATCTTCAGTATTAAAAAAGTTATGGCCATTTTCATACTCGGTAATTAGCATCTTGTTCCCCATTGCTTTTCAATTGACTTAAAACAAAAGCTGTGATCGAGGACAGTCAAAAGCCCATAACTTTCTTAAACGTTAAGAGAACTGAATGAAATTTTCAGTTATTACAGATCGACGCATTCTGAAACAAATATGAAACATCTTCCTTGGATGACCTGAAATTAAACCCTATTAGTAGTTAGTTACCTAATTGTAGCTAATTACAAAATTGACCGTTGTTACGGAAATAGTAATAAACACCCAGACGAAAATTAAAAAATGTGATATTCTCAAGATCATTATTGTATTAAATGCTGTAAGTCCGTAACAGATAGGTAAATATATTACAATTTCTAGCAATATACCGATTCTTTATGGAGAAGGTCAGTTGCTACCTGGTACATTGGCATATCATAATCAATAGCATCATCATACTCCTCCGATTGTAACCAATAAGCAACTCTGTACACCTTGTTTTTCCTCAACTTATCAATTTTGACATTGTAAACTACAAGTTTTGCTCTTCAAACCACGCATAACACGCCTTTCTGCCCACTACTTTCCCATTAAGAATGTCCTGTAGATCCAATTTCTTAAGAAAATAATAATTGTATTAAATAGCCAAAGTATCCAAATAACAAACTAATCCCATTCACACAAGAATTGACAATATAACATGCTTTTTAAATCTCACTGTCTTGAACATATGCCAGATGGAAGTAATATAATGTTTAATTCCCATAAATTAATCTAGAAACATCTTCGTTGAATATAATCAAAATTATTATTTTTTGCACAATAAATGTGGCTAAAGTTGCAGTGTATACTTACTATAAAATATTGATTATACAGTTACATAAAATATAGACGATTTAGATGTACTTATGACATGAATCTCCAAAAAAAAAAGAGAATTTAATCATCTTGCGAGTGCGTGGTTCTGGACTTGAACGTTGCCTTTCGTAGTTAATTTGAACCCCATATCGGCAGGAAAGATACTGCCGGTTCGTATGGGCAACGTAAAATTAGATTAAAGCCACCCCAAGAATCAAGATTATATGTAAAATAAACGACTTACCCTTTGTTTTCCTTTGCGAGCCGTCACGTTGTAGGCGCTTTTTATTTTAATCAAACTATTGAATTGTACAGCGCTTTAAAAAAAATCGGGACCGATCGATTTTTCTTTATCGACTCGCAGCCCGAGGAAATCCCTCTCCGATAAGCGATACAAAACAGGAGTTTAATCCCCCCCCCCCCCCCCCCCCCCCCCCCCCAGCACTGCTGAAGGTAGCTATTGCAACATCGCGACCTTAATGCGAATAACATGTTCTGTTGAAAGGGAGCTCCAATAATAAAATGAAACTCCCGTTTAGCTAAATGTTGCAGCTGGAATATGGGAGACGCACTCTACTTTAATGTCATAAAGTAAATTTGTGACTTGGGCAGTCACATGATTAATCACGGGATGCTTCGAAGTTTTAGAGTGCTGAGGACGTGGAATGCATCGGGAAATATCTACATGGTCTATGGTATATAGACACACTAAACTTTTATCTCCTGTTCCGTATTATGTTCACATATTCTGTCGTTCTGCAGCAAGCAAGAATTTCATTGTCCTATCTGAGACATGTGACAATAAAACTCCCTTGACTATTGAACTTAGAGATTGGGGCATTTAGAGGCTGATTCGGTGACCACTGCGTTGAAATGACATCATAGATGTCGCGGAATTTTTCAACTGGAGATACTGGACGTCCGCTGCAGTAGAAATTAACATCAGCTTCTCGACGACTGCCCGACCAGTAGAGTAATAGGGAAACGGGCGGGGTTCATTTTAAAGGGCAGGGGTTGGGTCTGGGAAGCGGTGGGGCTGCCTAAACACCCTTACGCCATCATGTACGGGGGATATTAGTGTTTTAGCCGAATAGGAGTGACATTTTTTGAAATGTTTTGGAAAGGTAGGTGAGATTTTCGTTCAATGCTCCCTCTTAACCAGAGATCCACAAAGTCACATCCGGGAAGACTTGTTACCTGATGTAATTTTAAAAATGATTTGCTATTTTGCACAAACGGGCCATTGTCGCGTTAGCGCGACGGGCCATTGAAGTGCGTGAAGGAGCTGCTCTCTGAACTTCCCCTGGGTGTCGGTGTAAATCAGTGTGTTTGTACACGTGTTCAGCAGCTGCAGCAGAACTCCAATTTTTGCAAATGGGTTTGTGAAACATCTCATCCAAATTCCGTTGACACATCGATAGTAAACAAAATGAGATATAGTTGAGACCCAGAGCAGGATAAAGCTGCTGGAAATTGCAAAGAGTAAAATTATTGACCGTTTACGGCTTTCCGTTTCCGGGTCTCCACGACTGAGATCGCGGAGCCTCCTGCGGACCCGATTGGCCATTAAAATACGTCTCGCCGTGTGCGCATTAAAGACCAAAATCAAACAGAATGGAATCACTGGGGTCAACAGCGGCTCAGTCCAAGAAAATGCGATCCATGCGGGCAGGAAATAGAAGTCCGATCGGATTCGGCAGCCCCACAGTAAACCATAATTATTGAACAAAGAATTATTAGCGAAAGGCCAGGGAACGTTTTGTAAACAGAAGAAGATACATAGGGTCACCATAATCACCGTCGCGGTTCTGTCGGTGCAGTATCTGGATCTCAGATTCTGTTTGGAGATGGCCACAAACCTATCAAATGTGAATGCGACCGTGAACCACACGGAACAGTCTATGGCCGCCGCGGACAGGAAGAGAATACATCTGCACACGGGATTGTAGTACAAGATTGTGTTCCGCCAATAAAGAACGGCAATCCGATTTAAAATCACTTCGCAGACAATCACCGTGAGGTCCGCCGTCGCCATAGCCACCAGATAACAAGTGATGCATTTGGAGAGACCGCACTTTCCTCGGGACAGGACCACAATCGCCAGTAGATTTACTAGGGGAGTAAGAAAGAAGCAATGGTGATTATATGGGCAGAAGACCTTTCAAGCTGAGGGATGGGTAGGTATATGTTGTTATTTTGCTTGCTTTCCTAAAATTGCGAAAAGAATGGCATAGATACATATATACATAGAAAATAGGTGCAGGAGTAGGCCATTCGGCCCTTCGAGCTTGCACTGCCATCCAATATGATCATGGCTGATCATCCAACTCAGTATCCCGTACCTGCCTTCTATCCATACCCCCTGATCCCTTTAGCCACAAGGGCCACATCTAACTCCCTCTTAAATATAGCCAATGAACTGGCCTCAACTACCCTCTGTGGCAGAGAGTTCCAGAGATTCACCACTGTCTGTGTGAAAAAGTTTCTTCTCATCTCGGTCCTAAAGAATTTCCCCCTTATCGTTAAGCTGTGACCCCTTGTCCTGGACTTCCCCAACATCGGGAACAATCTTCCTGCATCTAGCCTGTCCAACCCCTTAAGAATTTTGTACGTTTCTATAAGATCCCCTCTCAATCTCCTAAATTCTAGCGAGTATAAGCGAGTATCAGTCTGGTGAACCTTCTCTGCACTCCCTCTATGGCTATAATGTCCTTCCTCAGAATTGGAGACCAAAACTGTACGCAATACTCCAGTTGTGGTCTCACCAAGACCCTGTACAACTGCAGTAGAACCTCCCTGCTCCTATACTCAAATCCTTTTGCTATGAAAGCTAACATACCATTCGCTTTCTTCACTGCCTGCTGCACCTGCATGCCTACTTTCAATGACTGGTGTACCATGACACCCAGGTCTCGCTGCATCTCCCCTTTTCCTAATCGGCCACCATTTAGATAATAGTCTATTTTCCTGTGTTTGCCACCAAAGTGGATAACCTCACATTTATCCACATTATACTGCATCTGCCAAACATTTGCCCACTCACCCAGCCTATCCAAGTCACCTTGCAGTCTCCTGGCATCCTCCTCACAGCTAACACTGCCCCCCAGCTTAGTGTCATCCGCAAACTTGGAGATGTTGCCTTCAATTCCCTCATCCAGATCATTAATATAAATTGTAAATAGCTGGGGTCCCAGCACTGAGCCTTGCGGTACCCCACTAGTCACTGCCTGCCATTGTGAAAAGGACCCGTTTACTCCTACTCTTTGCTTCCTGTTTGCCAGCCAGTTCTCTATCCACATCAATACTGAACCCCCAACACCGTGTGCTTTAAGTTTGTATACTAATCTCTTATGTGGGACCTTGTCGAAAGCCTTCTGAAAGTCCAGATACAACACATCCACTGGTTCTCCCCTATCCACTCTACTAGTTACATCCTCGAAAAATTATATAAGATTCGTCAGACATGATTTACCTTTCGTAACTCCATGCTGACTTTGTCCAATGGTGAAACACTTTCCAAATGTGCTGCTATCCCATCTTTAATAACTGACTCTAGCAGTTTCCCCACTACCGATGTTAGACTAACTGGTCTGTAATTCCCCGTTTTCTCTCTCCCTCCCTTCTTAAAAAGTGGGGTTACGTTTGCTACCCTCCAATCCTCAGGAACTACTCCAGAATCTAAAGAGTTTTGAAAAATTAACACTAATGCATCCACTATTTCTGGAGCTGCTTCCTTAAGTACTCTGGGATGCAGCCTATCTGGCCCTGGTGATTTATCGGCCTTTAATCCATTCAATTTACCCAACACCACTTCCCGACTAACGTGGATTTCACTCAGTTCCTCTATCTCCTTTGACCCGCGGTCCCCTGCTATTTCCGGCAGATTATTTATGTCTTCCTTAGTGAAGACGGAACCAAAGTAGTTATTCAATTGGTCCGCCATATCCTTGTTCACCATGATCAACGCACCTGTTTCTGACTGCAAGGGACCTACGTTTGTTTTAACTAATCTCTTTCTCTTCACATATCTATAAAAACTTTTGCAGTCAGTTTTTATGTTCCCTGCCAGTTTTCTTTCATAATCTATTTTCCCTTTCCTAATTAAGCCCTTTGTCCTCCTCTGCTGGCCTCTGAATTTCTCCCAGTCCTCTGGTATGCTGCTTTTTCTGGCTAATTTGTACGCATCATCTTTTGCTTTGATACCATCCGTGATTTCCCTTGTTATCCACGGATGCACTACCTTCCCTGATTTATTCTTTTGCCAAACTGGGATGAACAATTTTTGTAGTTCATCCATGCAGTCTTTAAATACCTTCCATTGCATATCCACCGTCAACCCTTTTAGAACTAATTGCCAGTCAATCTTGGCCAATTCACGTCTCATACCCTCAACGTTACCTTTCTTTAAGTTCAGAATCGTTGTTTCTGAATTAACAATGTCACTCTCCATCCTAATGAAGAACTCAACCATATTATGGTCACTCTTGCCCAAGGGGCACGCACAACAAGACTGCTAACTAACCCTTCCTCATTACTCAATACCCAGTCTAGAATAGCCTGCTCTCTCGTTGGTTCCTCTACATGTTGGTTTAGATAACTATCCCGCATACATTCCAATAAATCCTCTTCCTCAGCACCCCTGCCAATTTGATTCACCCAATCTATATGTAGATTGAAGTCACCCATTATAATTGTTTTGCCTTTGTTGCACGCATTTCTAATTTCCTGTTCGATGCCATCCCCAACTTCATTACTACTGCTAGGTGGCCTGTACACAACACCCACCAGCGTTTTCTGCCCCTTAGTGTTTCGCAGTTCTACCCATACCGATTCCACATCCTCCAAGCTAATGTCCTTCCTTTCTACTGCGTTAATCTCCCCTCTAACGAGCAACGCTACTCCACCACCTTTTCCTTTCTATCTATCCCTCCTGAATATTGAATATCCCTGGATGTTCAGCTCCCAGCCTTGGTCACCCTGGAGCCATGTCTCCGTGATCCCGACTATATCATAATCATTAATAGCTATCTGCACGTTCAACTCATCCACCTTATTACGAATGCCCCTTGCATTGAGACACAAAGCCTTCAGGCTTGTTTTTACAACGCTCTTACCCCTTATACAATTATGTTGAAAAGTGGCCCTTTTTGATTTTTGCCCTGGATTTGTCTGCCTGCCACTTTTACTTTTCACCTTGCTACCTATTGCTTCCGCCCGCATTTTACACCCCTCTGTTTCTCTGCTCACCCATTTAAGAACCCCACCACCTCTTATTCTCTGTTTATTATTGTTTTCTTCTTTCCCCCCTGCATGGACGGAGATTTCCTTTGGTTTAAATGCGATCCCTGACATTGCGCACACGAACAAACATTCCACCTAACTGTGAATTCACTGTTTGAATGCAAGTGCAGTATGAATAACAAGACTAAATTTAGTGTTAATCGGGTGCATCTTTCGAATGGGCATTTGCTTACCGGGTTTGCAACGTTTGCAGGGGCGGTGTATTATCGAGATTACCTGCACGCGATGCGCCGGTCGTTGAATAAAGTCCACAGTTCAAATTAACGTAATTTAAAGCCATAAAGAGGGAGACCAGATGGAAACAAACATCGATGCGGAAAATTCATCGAGGTATAACCACATGCAGCCTTTATCGCTCAGCTTACTGTGGCTGTTACTGCACTCAGCAATAATGCTTGAATAATTCTATACCAGTTCCAGTAAACGGCAAACGATCAAATACATTAAAAGCATACAATAAACTACGTTTATTCCCCAAACCCCGTTCCATGGGGCAACCTAGTATTTAACATATTTTGTCACAATATTTTCCCTTTATTTTCAACATTGCCGTTTCCCAATCAAATGTCGTCAAGACTATTCCACATTCAGCCGTCAAGTGACACCCGGTACTGCAATTGATGCCAGGATTGGGTAATAATAATATTCAACCGACAAGTGTAGCAGCCGACTCATTTCTTCTTCAAAGCGATCTCGGTAACGCAGTACAAAGCTTACAGATGTTATATTGGGAGGTTAAACCGCTCAACATTTATAAGCCAAGGAAAACGTTAACGAGTTATTGAGATGACCTCCTTGTGGACATTCATTACGGATTTTGCTCCCGTGTGATGGTATACGACAACAATCACGAGAGTGGTCGTTCATTGCACATGCACCTATTGAGCACGCAGAAAACAAACGAACTGTAAAGTAAAATTGCGAATAATATTTCTAAATTTAAATATGGTCAACGAGGTTGCAGCTGTAGAAAGGTCGGACAAAAATATCAGTCAACAACGCACGATACGATGAAATCGTTTATGTGGAGTGTGCAAGAAGGAACTGCAGATACTGCTTGAAAGCGAAGGTAGACACAAAAGCTAGAGTAACTCAGCGGGACAGGCAGCATCTATGCATAGAAGGAATGGATGGCGTTTCGAGTCGAAATATTCTTCAGTCTGAGGAAGGGTCTCGAACCGAAACGTCACTCCAGTTATTTGTGTGTATCTTTCGTTTATACAGAGACCTGGAAGTACAGTTCCGTGACACTGACCCAATCCCTTTACAACCACTCATTATCAATTTCATCCCAGGTGTTTCCAGTAGGCCCTGTTGAAAAATAAAGTAGAAAGTTTATTTATTAGATCACCACCCCTGCGCTCCATCGAATATAGACCCAGCCAACTCAATCTCCTCCTGTTGCCCACAGCTTCTAGTCCTGGCAACTTCGTCGGAAATCTTTTCTGAACCCTTTCAAGCTTGACAATATCTTTCCTTTAACATGGTGCCCAGTACTTAACGAAATATTCCAAATGCGGTCTCGCCAACGTCTTATGCAAATGATGGCCAAAGTGCCAAAACCCGTTTCTGCCCCTTAGTGTTTCGCAGTTCTACCCATACCGATTCCACATCCTCCAAGCTAATGTCCTTCCTTTCCACTGCGTTAATCTCCCCTCTAACCAGCAACGCTACTCCACCACCTTTTCCTTTCTCTCTATCCCTCCTGAATATTGAATATCCCTGGATGTTCAGCACACAGCACAGAAACAGGCCCATTTGTCATAAGATCATGTTATATTAGCAGAAATAGGCCATTCGGCCCACCTAGTCTATTCTGCCATTCACGCATGGCTGAGCAATCTCTCTCTCTCTCTCAACCCCATTCTCCTGCCATTTCCCCATAAACTCTTGCAATCAAGAATCTATCTATCCCTGCCTTTAAATTATCCACCGATTTGGCCTCCAGAGACTTCTGTGGCAAATAATACACAGATTCACCGACCTCTGACGAATAAATCTCCTCCGCAGGAGATGCAACACCTGTCCCTTTACCTTCCACCTGGACTACATCCAATGACGCAAATAGTCCTTCCAGGTGAGACAGAGGTTCACTAGCACCTCATCCAACCTGTATCGTCTGTACCAGGTGTCAACCTCTTTACATCGTTGAGATCAAGCGCAGACTCGGCGATCGTTTCGCTGAGCAGCTCCGCTCTTAATCTACCTGATCACCCGGTTGCTCAGAACGTCACCTCTCCCTACCATTCCCAATCTGACACTCTGACCTGGGCCTCCTCCATTGTCAGAGTAAGGCCCAGCGCAAATTGGAGGAACACCACCTCATATTTCGCTTGGGTAGCTTACACCCCAGCGGTATGAACATTGACTTCTCTAACTTCAAATAGCCCCTGCCTCCACTCTGTCTGTCCTCCCCCTTCCTAGTTCTCTAACCAGGCTTGCTGGCTCCGACTACATTTTATCTTTGTCCCGCCTACTCGCCTGACATCAGTCTGAAGAACGGTCACGACCCGAAATGTCATTTAATTTTTCTCGCTCGAGATGATGTCTGTCCCGCTGAGATACTCCAGCATTTTGTGTCGACCTTCGAATTAAACCAGCATCTGCAGTGCTTTTCTACACAAATCTCTTCATTCATTTCCTTCCTAAAAGCGCGTCTTTCAATTCTGAGGCTATGGCCTCTAGTCCTAGACTCCCCCACTAGTGGAAACATCCTCTCCACTTCCACTCTATCCAAGTCTTTCCTATACTATGTGCTCCATCTTGTTGATGCAATCAACGCAAGTCTATCTGAGTGGGAAAGATGGGATAATCTTTCCATCCAGTTTTTGTTGTGTGTTTATTTTGCTACAGTAGTCGTTCCCAGCCGACTTTAAGTGGAGAATAAAATAACGCCAAACGGAGGACCGACGGAGCTACGTGACATCAAGAGAAATTACACGGATGCTGAGGCGATGGGACGATTCATATCGGATACTGGAGGTTGTTGAGACGGTGTGTACAACATTGTCCAGATCACAATACCTAGGGAAGGATATCATTAGGCTGGGGAGCGGCAGAATTTAATCAATAAGGATTTTCTCCGGACTGGAGAGTTTCAATTGTGACAGATTGGATTGGTTGGGATTTCTTTCTCTCTGGAGCGAACAAGACTGTCAGCTCACCTTTAGAAATGTGTAATATTATTGGGAGAGACATTAGTATGATCAAGGCAGGTCGAAATTGCGAGTTATTTTCCAAACGGAGAGAAGGCGCCGGTTAGCAAAATTTGAGACTTAGTGATTGAGACCGGCATACTGAAATATGCCCACCGGAACGTGACATGTCAAACTTCGATCTCTCTTGCAATTAGTTTCTAATGGGTGGAGGGTAGAGGGTAAATGTGGATCGAGAAGATAATGGAAGTGGCACGTTACTAGAAGCTGATGATTCCTCAAACGCTCTAAAAGGATGTGTTCTGCAAACATAATAATTCGTTTATTTAATGTAGAGAAGACCACATTTTTCACACTGAACACAGTAAATTAGACTGGAAGAAATACAGTTGTGTCGCCATTTTACCTGGAAAGTATTTTTTATCATGGATTGTCGAAACCGAGAAGCTGAAATATCAGATACTGCATCTCCTGCGGAAACAGGGAACTAGTCATGGTGGTTTACAACGGCATCTCCTGCATGGAAATGTACTGCATGTTGGGGAGACCATCGTTGATAATTTACACCCGTGCCTATTCTCAATAAACTTCACTTCAAATGATATCTTAAGCTTTCTGAATTTAGTTGATTTTGTGAGCAATCGGAGCCCACAGTGAAAAAACAGCGTCATGCCTGAGAGAGTCGAAAGTGCACTGACCAGGGCCGGCGTTAGGAGGTGCGGGGCACAATTAGGAATATTTTTCGTAGAGTTATAAATAAATAATTATAAATGAGTCACGTGTCGTGAGTAACATAACAATGCGGGGGAGAGTTCCTTTTACAGCGTGTGGGGAGTATAGCCAGGGGTAAAGTTGCGAGGAGGGAAGGAGCGTTAAGAAGTAGAGGGTCGGGTTCATGCCAGTGACACTCACTCACCGCTGCCACGGCGCTCCGGGCGCCACCGCATTGTGGCCGGGGAGGGAAGCAGCTCGTGTGACCACCAGCGGCCTCCATCACCGGACAGCGGAACCGACTTCAATCTCAGTGCCTTCTGCCGGCCCGCTCACCTCTGGCAGTGCTCTCCGTCTGAACAGTGAGGGGACCAGCTCAAGAGCAAAGATCATAGAGCGGAGTGGGTCAGCGGGTGATGGATAACATCACAGCGGGCGGTGGAGCTCACTCCCGTGTCAGCGCGAACAAAGGATCAATTGAGGTTACTCGCACTGACATATGGAGTAAGCTCCACCGCCCGCTGTCCTGTTATCCATCGCCCGCTGACCTGCTCTTGAGCTGGATGATCCCCGGCCGACCCCTCCTTCTCAACCCTCCTGCCCACCTCGCAGCTTTACCTCTGGACAGACTACCCACACGCTCAGACAGAAATCCCCCGCCCCCCCCCCCCCCCCACCCATTCACCGAGTAATGAGAACCCGGAGATAGTGGTCTCCCTCGACGCCGAAAAAGCTTTCGATAGGGTCGAGTGGAGATACCTATATGAGGCGATGGACAGGTTTGGCCTCGGTAACAGTTTTATTCTTTGGGTCAGTCTATTATACTCGTCCCCGGTGGCCTCAGTACAAACAAACGGCACACTGTCGCCCCACTCCCCCCTTCAGAGAGGCACCAGACAGGGTTGCCCGTTATCACCACTTCTGTTTGCTGTCGCGATAGAACCCTTGGCGGTCTGGTTACGCTCAGAGAAGGGCTTTATGGTATTACACGGTTCGACACAACTCATAAAGTCTCATTGTATGCGGATGACCTGTACATCTCGAACCCAGTCAGCTCTCTCCCTGTGATTACGAATATTTTTGAACGGTTTGGCGCGTATTCTGGTTATAAACTTAACTACCAAAAGAGTGAGCTATTACCGATTAACTAATTGGCTAAGCAGCTCCCTCGCTCTTTAACCTTTTATGGGGTAGCAAACCGACTAGAATCCGAAAGGCGATACTGCAGTCTCCTAAGAGTGACGGCGGTTTGGCACTTCCTGACTTTAGGCGATACTATTGGGCAGCTAACTTGCAAAAACTCCTGTATTGGATGAATGATGATTGCGACCACCTACCGACCTGGGTACACATGGAAAAGGCAAGTTCACATCTCCCGTTGCGGTCTGTCCTATGCTCCCAACTCCCCCTCCCTATAACATCTGTGGGTGCAGGCCCAATTGCGTCCCTCTCGCTCAAGATATGGAGTCAACTCAGGAAAAACTTCGGTTTACAAGGCCCTTCCATCTTGACCTCACTGCTTAAAAACCACATCTTTAAACCTTCAAGTACAGACCACGCATTCAAAACCTGGCATAGCAACGGTATCAGTAGTATCAAAAACCTATACAAGGATGGCATCTTTTCGTCTTTTGCGGAGCTCACGTCCAACTATAGCCTCCCAAACTCCCACCTTTTTCGTTTTTTCCAGATTAGGGATTTTGTGAAGAAGACATTCCCCCATTTCCCAAATCGCCCCCCTGAAAACCTGACCGATACCATCTTAGCTCTAGATCCCAACCGGAAGAAATGCATCTCTGTTTTGTATAACTTGTTAGGGTCGGTTATATTGAAACCTCATACTTCATTAAAAGCTGCGTGGGAGGGCGAGCTGAATACGAAACTAACAGACCAGCAATGGGACCCTGCCTTGGATTTGATCCATTCTTTCTCCATATGTGCCCGTCATGGCCTAATCCAATGCAAAGTTCTTCACAAAGTCCACTACACAAATGCAAGATTATCTAGAATTTACCCCGCTGTTAGGGACACCTGCAACAGATGTAATCAATCTCCTGCCAACCATAGCCATATGTTTTGGTCTTGCCCTAAGCTAGCAGCCTTTTGAAGGAGTGCTTTCGACTTGATAAGCAGAGCCTACGGCCAGACTATTCCTCCAAACCCACTGTCAGCCATTTTCGGTACCCCTCCCAACACCAACCTCTCTGTTGCGGTGAAACGGGTCCTATCTTTTACAACCTTGTTAGCCCGGAGACTGATCTTGCTTAACTGGAGGCTCACCTGTCCCCCGACACACGCCCGCTGGATTAAGGAGGTGCTTTACAATTTAAAGCTTGAAAAACGTAGGTTCTCTCTCAAAGGCTCACCAAGACATTCCTAGATACATGGAACCCTTTCTTAGAACTTGTTAACTCTCGCAACTTATCCCCGGACTCGGAAGAAGACTGAGTGCTCTCCACCATAGGTCTGCTCTACTGCAGCTGTTCTCCCCTTAACCCCCCCCCCCCTCCCCACACTTATTTATTTAATTACTTACTTATTTACTGTTATTAGTGACCCCCTTTTTATTTTTATTATTCTTTATTTTTTTTGTACTTTTTGTTCTGTTTATCTTACCATATTTGTGTGGATGTGTATGTATGTGAGTGTTGTTTGTCTCCGTTTGGTTCGGACCTGATTCGGGTGGGTTGAAGGTGGGTAAGGGTAAGGGCTTTGAGGGTCGCTTACATACTGTTGCACAATTATGCCTTGACTGTCACTGTCTGTTATCATTGTATGTATGCAAATTGTTGTGAAATTCAAATAAAAAGATTTAAATCAGAAATCCCCCCCCCCCCCCCCCCCCCCCCCCCCCCCTCCAGCAGTGCTGTCCCTTTTCAGCCGCTTCCCATCAGCTGCTAGCAATGAGGGATAGACTTGGCTATACCTCAGTACAGAAACATCGTTCTTGATGTTGCTGTACTGAGGGATAACGAAGTCTATCTTTCTTGGCTAACAACATATCATTCGGCCTCCAAGATGCAAGTACATTTTCTAGCAATGTTACAAAATTTTGAGATTTAAAAAATCAAGTCTGCAATTTATCCCATCAGATAAAGCATAAAAAGAAGTTTAATTTGACACTTAATTCCCTTTCATATCTAATTCAATCAATGTGATCATGGCTGATCATCCCCAATCAGTACCCCGTTCCTGCCTTCTCCCCCTTTGAATTGTAGTTTTATGTAATCCTCACATAATTTCTGAGTTCCATTTCACAATATCTATCAGACGTACAGAATGTTGCAAGGTAATATCTTGCCCAAACTCAGTTGTATCTTTCTATCTCAATAAATATCAGAAAATATGCCATTGTTTCAGACACATTGTGACAAAATATAGAATGTAGGTTATTTGTAATCAGTCACCCCATCCCAGAAACAACAGTACTTAAAGAAGAACATTTGTTTTACTAATTTACGAGCATGTTCCATACAGTGTCCGTTGATCCATATCCAGCAAAAATGTTGTGATAATTGCATAAAAGGTATTATTGTCTAAGAAATTTGGTGTGGTATGATAATCCATCTCAGTACTCATTTAGGCAAGTCCCAAGTTATAGATACTTTCTCCCCACACCAATCCTCCTCGCCGATCTTCATTGGACCTATGTTTCCTTCCTATCAAAATCTCTGTGTAACATCTCTGTCCGTATCTTCCAATTCCTACTTTCAAATAAAAAACAACTTTCGGCTTAATCATTTCGCATCAGGATCGCTATATAAATGCAAATATATGGTATTTTATCCTAGCATCTCCCACCCCCTCCCCCCCCCCCCCCCCCCCCCCCCCCCCCCCCCCCCCCCGCCTCTTACCACCACACAAGAAGCGTAACTTGAAGCGTTTGCATTTGGAGAAGTTCGATCCGGACCAGGAATGGAAATTAATAGTTATGAATGGATTAACAGCGAGCTATGAGGTGAAACACCTGTCAGAGGGCTAAGAAACAATCCCGAGTTGACGGCATATTGTTTTAAGTGAGCATTTTGCAGCGACCTCACCATATTCTGGTTAAATATTCTTTCCACGGAAATCTCCTATTTCACTTTGAAATTATATGCATTTATGACCGTTTGTAACATCAGTAACCACCTTAATGTCCGTGCGTTTTAGTACCGGGTATGCTTGAAACTATTTATTGTAATGTACTGTATATAAAAAATAAACTATATCAACCAGGTGTGAAAATTACACTGAATCGAACGATGATTGAAAATGCATGGGAATCGACTAATCGCGATCCTGCTACGACATTTTTAAGTCGAAAATTGTATTTTATTTCAAAGTGGGAATTTGAAGATAAGGACAGATATGCTACACGGAGAGAGACATATGCTAAACTCGAGAGAGCTCTTGGGTGAACTCGCACAGTGGGACAGGGCTTGAGGCAGCATCTATGGAGCGAAGGAAATAGCCAACGTTTCGGGCCGGGTCTGAAGAAATGTTTCGGCCCGAAACGTTGCATATTTCCTTCGCTCCATAGAGGGGGGGGGGGTGTTGGATGCAGGGAGTCAGATAGACTGTGCAGCGACTGGGGTGGGGGGGGGGGTGCCAGTGTGGGAGTGAGTCAAGACCTGCGTACAGCGTTCCCACATCCTTCTTCTCCTCCAAGCAAGGCACACTCCTCTCTCCGCCCTCTCCGCCATTCCTTCCCTCATCCTCCCCCCTCTCTAAAGAAGGAAGGAGAGGGAGGGGAAGGGAGGCGTTGCTCAACGTGGGACCTTTGCAGTTATATGAATGGCTAAAGAGCGTTTCCCTGACCGGGAATCGAACTGCGGCCGCGGCGGTGAATGCGCCGAATCCTAACCACTATATCACCAGGTAATATGTCGAAGCTGCCATTGCACACATGATATTGTCTCACAAATGCTTTAGGTTCAGGGCCCGTTTCTGTTAGCTAAGTTGATCGCGTCAACGCCACTAACTTCTGAAAACAACGGCAGTGCTAAGCACTGGGAGAAAAAGCAACATGATAAATTAACGTGCAGGTGTCCTTTCTTTCTTGAAAGCATGCCCGAATATTCCAGGTTTCAATGTCAATTTATTGTCACCTCTACCAATGATATTTGTATAATTTTATGAAACCGGTATATTTCGTCATTCAGATTACAGCAGAACTGACTGTTACATCAAATCCCAAATTCCTGTGTAATCAAATTTTCAGGACCCCCGACTATTATTTTTTACTTGAAACTCCCAGCGGGACAGACGCGGACTGAGTGTTTTGTTTATTTTCCCTTACGTCCGCGACGTTTATTTTTAAATTACCATTACGAGTATATTCCATCACAGTCCGAAAATATCCAACCCAGCTGTAATACTGCTGACTACCTCCATGTTAAATTAGCGCTCCAACGATTTTCGGCCATTGATTAGAACAGATGGCCCCTTGTTGAATTCTCAGACCACGAATCTCCATGTGCGAAAACTTTTCTGATTTCTGAGCCTGATGTGAAAGCTTCTCTCACTTTCCTCTGAGGTTCAGTGGGTGGGATGAGTTGTCCCGTTAACTGATGCTGCCACTGTTGTTTGATTGCCAGCAATGGCCCAGGACGAATTGTTTCTAATGTGGATTAAATTGTATTGTTGATAATCGATATTTCCTGCGAGGGCCGTGAGAGAGTCGCTCTGCCCTTATTCCAGTTTCACTGGACATCCTCTGTTCTGTCAGCCCTCCATTTCGACAACCCATGATAAAAATACTTTCTAAGTAAAATGGCGTCGCAACTGAATTTCTTCCAGTCTAATTTACCGTGTTCTGTGCAAACAATGTCGTCTGCTCTACATTAAAGAAACCTAATTAGTTTGATCTCGTCCGCCCTCGTAGACTGGCATTCGAATGGTGTTTTCTTAAGTCTCAACCTCCGTGTTGGAAAATTCATCGCAATGTGACCATCACCCACTAGGCTTTTTGCCTGGGAAACAAAATGGCGCAGCGGAAGAGCTTCTCCCTTATGGCACCAGAGACACCGGTTCAATCCTAACTACGGGTGTGGTCTGTACGGAATGTGTGCGTTCTCCCTGTGGTCGCATGGGTTTCCTTCGGGTGATACTGTTTCTTCCGACACTCGATCAAGGAGGGGAAAAAACAATGGATTTTGGAGGTCTTGGCGTGTGGTGACCATTGTGAGGGGGGGGGTTGAACAATGGAGGACCCGGAGAGAGGACCCGGAAATATTTGGACATATTTGAGAGTATACACTTTAGTGGCAAGAACAGGAAACCGGATTACTATCGTAATGGTGTCAGATTTGGAAAAGGGGAGGTGTCTTGCCACACGTGACAATATATCATTCCATTCCATTCCATTCCATCCCATTCCAATGCATTCCAAAGATGTACAGGTTCGTAGATTA
The DNA here is from genome assembly GCF_010909765.2 of Amblyraja radiata. NCBI lineage: Eukaryota > Metazoa > Chordata > Chondrichthyes > Rajiformes > Rajidae > Amblyraja > Amblyraja radiata. The sequence continues at coordinate 103,146,819 of NC_045958.1, read as the reverse complement.
ATTGGTTTTTGTAAATTTGATATTGTCCTTAGTGTGTCGGAAAGTGTAAGTAGAAGAGGTGAGCCGAAGAGCCTGATTCTACACTATTTCTCTAACGTCCATGTGCAGAAGGACAGGGTAGAAATAATGACACAGACAGAACTTGATCAGGTTGGCAGGGTAAAATTGATGAGATGTCATAGAGATCAGAGTTTGGGGCCAGGTATTTCAACCTCGCGGCCGACATCTAACGGCCCTGTGCACAAACAACGGAGGCGTTGGTATGTTGGTGGGGAGAAGGATGTAGAGATGCTTCAGCGGCGCACATAAGCTGAATGGATGTGGCTAGTTATTGGCGATCTTGATAGGGTGGGAAATTTGACGTTTTTCATTGCGGTGCAAAATAACACATTAAGATGATGAGAAATTTGGTAATGTTAGAGTTCAAAGAGGAATTGATGTTCGTGTCATTGAAAATAGCTCGCAAACATGGTGAGCCACATGTTGCATTAGTCTTTCTAACGTAAGGCCTTGACTACTGGGTAAAGGTGTTTTTTCCCTTTAGTAATGGGTCTGATGAGAAGTCGCGAGGAGTGGTGTGCATCGTGCTGGTCGCCATGCGTTTTATTTTTTACCTAATGTCATACTGAGGATCGAGGATAGACACGAAATGCTTCCAGTAACTCAGCGGGTGAGACAGCATCTCTGGAGAAAGGCAATAGGTAACGTTTCGGGTCTAGTCCCTTCTTCAGAGCGGAGAGTCAGGGAAATGGAAACGAAATATACAGACGGTGGTGTATGGAGATATAGAATAGACGAGTGAAAGAATGCAGTGACTAGTGGGGTGCCGCAAGGCTCGGTGCTGGGACCCCTAATATTTACAATACATATTAAAGATTTGGACGAGGGAATTAAATGTGACATATCCAAGTTCGCGGATGACACTCAGCCGGATGGTAGTTTGAGATGCGACGAGGATGCTATGAGGCTGCAGGGTGACTTGGATCGGTTGGGTGAGTGGGCTGTTGCATGACAGATGCTGTATAATGTGGATATATTTGAGAGTATACACTTTAGTGGCAAGAACAGGAAGGCGGATTACTATCGTAATGGTGCCAGATGTGGAAAAGGAAAGGTGCCTTGCCACACGTGATAATAAATCATTCCATTCCATTCCATCCCATTCCATTCCAATGCATTCCAAAGATGTACAGGTTGGTAGGTTAATTGATTTCTGTAAATTTGACATTGTCCCAAGTGTAAGTGTACGAGGTGATCGCTGGGTACGACCTCGGTGGGCCGAAGGGCCTGTTTCTACACTCTTTCCCAAACGTCTATGTGCAGAAGATCAGAGAGGAAAAAATGGCACCGACTGAACTTGATCAGGGTGGCAGTGTAAGATTGATGAGATGTCACAGAGATCAGAGTGTGGGGCCAGCTATTTCAATCACGCGTCCGATATCTAGTGTCCCTGTGAACAAACAATGGAGGCGTCGGTATGTTGGTATGTAGGTGACGTCACCATCCTGAATGACAGCATAAGATAGCAGCTCCTCCCCAAAATACTTATTTAGCCCTGTTAGTTTGTCAAACATAACATTTATTGAGAATAACTGACCTGATGAAAGGGGCAAGAAAGGAAAGACGAGATGTAAACAAGAAAAGCGCCGCTGAACAACCCGAAAACAAAGAAAACACGGATGGCTCACATACAAAGGTACAAGATGGTGGAGCTATCAACAACCTGCACCAGAAAGACGCAGAGCTAAATTTAGCCACCTTTTTGGAGGAGATACGGACTTTTGCAAAGACATAAAAGAACAGCTAATCGATATTAAGGGCGAACTGACCAATGTTAATCAAAAAATAGCGGTGGTGGAGACACGGCTCGAAAGGGTGGAAGACCGTATGCTAAACGTGGAGCAGGTGCTGGCGAAGATGACAAAAGTGATAAACCCAGCAAGAAAACAAGCTAGACGACCAAGAAGGGCGATCCAGACGGGAGAATATACGGATATATAATGTTCCCGAAGGAGCTGAGGGGTCGTCTATGGTGGATTGTGTGGTTAAACTAATGCGGGACACACTTGAACTGCCACCCACCACGGAGTTTCACATCGAGAGAGCGCACCGATCCCTCACCCCGAAACCCCCCGGAGACCCAGGAGATAAACCACGAACCATAATAATCAGATTTCCCCACTACAAAACGAAAGGGGAGATTTTGCGCAAGGCCTGTGGAAAAAAACAAGTGTTTTTGAATGGGAGACTAATATACTTCGATCAAGATTACGCCCCAGCAGTGCTACAGAAGCGAAAATAATATTCTGAGGCGAAACGGGTATTAAAGCAGAACAAGTTCCGCTTCCAGATTCCGTTCCCCGCCAAGTTACGAGTATTTTACAATTACGAGACACAGCTGTACCAGACGGTGGATGAGGCAACCACTGACATGAGGAACAGAGGACTGCCCGTCAGAGTGAACACACTGAAAGAGAGCCTGGCTGAGCAAATGTCCCGCACTGCGTGGAAGATAGTAGGAAGATCAAGACCACAGGGGACGGCCGAGGAGCGGGAGAAGGACATCGCGGAGAGACTACAGGTCTTCAGAATACAGCCCTCATCTTCAGAAGAGCTTTAAGATATGGATCACTTTTAAAATGTCGTTGAGCTGAACAGAAGTTAAAAGTCGATGGTGCTTCATTTCAATTGTTATGTTCAACTGTTTCCCCCTATTTAAATGAAGATCAATACAGGGGAGGAATGCACAGGAAAGTGTGTTCTGCCTTATGGACCGAGTTTTTTTTCTTTTTGGATGCTGCAGCGGGGGCCCTCAGCTCACAGATGAGAGAGCTCTCCCGCACACCGAGGCTTTTCCTCAAGCCTAGCCCAGGCGCATCCACAGGAGACCCCTACCTTGGAATCATGCCTTCGTTTTTTCATATGTTCTTTTGTTCTTGTCTGTTCAGGGGGTAGATCTGTTAAGTCTTATTTCACCATGTTACTGATACACAGAAAGTTAAATACAAATGGCTAATGGCAAGGTAAAATTCATTTCTTTTAATGTGAATGGACTGTTAAACACATTCAAACGCAGCAAAATTCTAAGTAAAATGAGGAAAGAACAAGCCCTTATACGTACAGGAAACCCATCTAAATGACAAAAAACACGAAAAACTTAAAACAATGGGTTTCACTAACTTTTTTTCTCCTCATATATATCGGGATGTCGGAGAGGAGTCGCTACTCTCATCTCAAGCAAGTTAAATTGTGAGAAAGTATTTGAAATGAGTGATAAGGAGGGTAGATTTATTTTAGTAAGGGGGAATATAGATGGGAATCAAGTTACGTTGCTGAATGTGTGTGCACCTCCTGGAAGTGATTTTAATTTCTTCCAGAGAATTATTAGTATCATGATAACGGAAACAGAAGGCCTTCTTATTTGTGGGGAGACCTAAATATACATTTACAACCAGAGCTAGACTCGTCCAGTAGAAAAACTCACGAGACAAAGTCTTTACATAAGAAAGTCAAAACTCTTTTTAAGAGGTCGGTTTAATAGTAAGATTAAACGAGAACTTACCAGTTTGAAGTTTGATCGTTATTTTATGAGGAGTAACGTTGAGGGAATACGTGAAGAACCCCGCCAGGACGCATGCGTGGATTCTTCAAAGCAGCGGTGTGAAATCACAGATAACTGTAATGACTAAACATAGTAAGATTAGAGAAGAGATACCAGTTGAGTATATGATCAAGGGTGGGAGCGGAGGGCACGTATTCCCTCAACGTTACTCCTCATAAAATAACGATCAAACTTCAAACTGGTAAGTTCTCGTTTAATCTTACTATTTTACTTCGAAGTCACGTGAGTGACTACGTGAAGATTTTAAAGCTCTGTGATTTCATGCCGTGGAAACGAGTCCATGCATCACATCTGCCTTGATTATGGGGAGAATAGTGTTAACATCATTTGACATCAATACGATATTGAAAACAACGATACATTTATTAACACCAAATCATAGCCCCTATTTGTGGGGTAAAATCATATTACAGAAGTTAAAATTGTTTCTGCAAATGTTCCAGGTTCAACGACTGGTTTATTATAAAATCGTTGGAAAGTTCTCTCCGTTGACCATCCTGCTGTCTTGAGGATTTGGTCCATTGGAACATCCAACTTCATAGCTGCCGATGTAGCTGCAGCCTTGGTTGAGTGAGATTTTAATATGTTAGTGTCTACTCCAGCCTTTATTAGGACCTGTCTTAGCCATCTCGAGATGGTCTGGACTGTCACTTTTTTTGTGTGGCTGTTTGTAGCTGATTAAAAGCGCCATTTCTCTGCCTCTGATGATCTTTGTATACTCCATATATAATAGTAAGTGAGTTACAATACAGAGACGATCATCTGTCGGGTAGGCCCTGAATTCTATTTTTAGCCCTGCTGACCCCTGTCTGTTCTGTTTGACTAATTCATAGATGTGAAAAATCTAATTCCCAGATGAAATAGTCATGTTGTCCAGCCTTAGTTTCTGTAGCGACTGGACCCTTTGTGCCGTGACCAAGGCCATCAGCATGACTGTTTTAATTGTCAGTTTCTGTAGGGACAGAGCTGTAGGTGGAGACCAGTTTCTTAACATGGTCAGTACAATGCTCACATCCCATATTTGGGTGTACCTGGTTCTTGGGAGATTAGCATTAAAAATGCCCCTCATGAGTTTGGTTACCAAGGGGTGTGTCCCTACAGAGTGCCGCTCTGTTCCTTGCCACAGGTATGTTGACAGAGCACTTCTGGCGCAGTTGATGGCACTATAACTGAGCCCCTCATCGTAATGGAGGCTTGCCAGGAATTCCAGAACAGACGGGATGTTGATTGATCTGTGAATGAGGTTATTGTTGTGACAGTACTTTTCCCATTTCTTGATGTACACCAAGTACTGTTTTTTGATGGACTGTCTGTGGGCCGATGCAATCATATCCACTGTTCGGTCCGTCAGTCCCAGGTGTAGTAGAGGTGCTTTCAAACTCTACAAATTAATAGGTTTGTATAATTATGACATGGGTGACTTTCCCTTGTTACGGGATGAACCAGTAAATTAGATCTATGATGGATGGTGATACATGGTTCTAATACCATGTCGAGTATCACCGGGAACCATGGTTGAGTAGGCCAATCGGTTACTATCAAAATACCAGTCGCAGAGTCTTGCTGTATTTTCCTTAATACCCGACTGATGAGGCAGAAAGGAGGGAATGCATAAATAAACAATTTCCCCCAATGCAGCGAAGATGCATCTGTTGCCGCTGCCCCAGGGTCTGGTTCCCATGAAACATAATTCGATAACTGGTGATTGAGCCTGGATGCGAAAAGATCGATATCTGGTGTTCCATACCGTGCTGTAATTTCAGCAAATACATTTTTATCCAACATCCATTCAGTGTTTTCATTGAATTTGCGTGACCTGGTGTCTGCCGCTAAATTTAGTTTACCTGGTAAGTAGGTAGCTGTTATCCAAATATCTCTCTGGATACACCATTGCCAAATTGTGTTGGCCAGATTGTCACATGATGTCGATTTGTTTCCACCCATATGGTTGATATATGTTGTCAATTTGTAGTCTAACATGCTGGTGATATAACCCAGAACAATATGACTTAAGGCCATGGAATGCACTTAACAACTCCAGGTAGTTTATGTCCAGTGTTTGTAATAATGATGCCTCCTGTGCATTCCATCTCCCTCCACAGCTGGAGATGGAATTGGTAGCACCCCAACCAAGTGCACGGGCATCAGTTTGAAGTACCATAGACGGGTTGTTGATAATGATTGGATTGGAACAATGCCTAATGTTATGTTCCCACCATTTTAGTTCCATTATGGCTTCTGTTGGTAGCTTCATAGGTCTGTCAAAATGACCACCATTAATTTTGAGTGCTCTTATTTTCGCTCTCTGTAAATTTCGATAATGTAAAGGTCCGAATTGTGTGGCTGGAAACGCAGCCAATATCTTCCCAATTATTCTTGCTACCAGTCTGATGGGTGGTTTAGTGATGTCAATGATTTTCCTGCAAGCCTCTATTAAGGCTGTAACCTTTTCTTTCGGCAAAGTCACTGACATGTGAACTGAGTTAATGGTGAACCCCAGATAATCCATTTTGGTTGAAGGCGTTAATTTAGACTTATCTGGATGGATGATAAACCCCAGTTTTTCAAATAATTGTTTTGTGGCTGTTACCGCTTGTTTAGCTAATTGAAAAGTGTTGCCCACAATAAGTATGTCATCTAGATATGCCATTACCATGTGTTTTTGTTTACGCAGAAACGCTAGGGCTGGTTTCAAATTTTTTTGTGAACAGCCTGGGGGCTGATGTTAGGTCATTAGGGAGTGCCCTGTATTGTCAGCGCTGACCCATCCAGTTGAATTTTAAATAACATCTGTGGTCACCTCTTATGGGTACTGTATAGTAAGCATCTTTTAAATCGATGCTTGCCATGTAGTAACCTTTGGAATTCAATTGTTTAGCAGTAACAAAGGTTTCCATCTTGAAATGAATATATTGTACGAAAGTATCCAAAGTAGTCAAATCGACGATCATGTGGCAACCACCATCTTTCTTGTTTTTGATAAAGATGTTGGACATGAATTCCTGTGATTCGTGTTTTCTCAATTACTCCTTTTTTATAAAGCCGCTGTAGTTCAGCATGTGCTTTTGATTTTTCTATGCCTGTAAGCACGAACATTCGGTTCGGTACATGCTGAACTGGAGGGTTATGTTTTTGTATAAATTCTATGGTGTATACTGCTTAAAATATAAGTGTCGGTAGTTAACTTATTCCATGCATTCAGATAGTAATGTAATCTCCCACCAACCTCCATGCTCCCTTCAATTCGTAAGGAACCAGACCCGCCTACCTCCATGGTTACCAGTGGTAGGTTTGTTACTTTTTCGGCATCTTCCGTGGACGTTGAGGCGCCGGTGTCTGGGTCTGTAGTTGGGTTGATGTTGAGGGTTTGCGCATTTTCCAGGAAGGCCGGTCTGGGCCATGGCCTAAAGAAGACCGATGTTGGGTGTTCCTGGCCTTTGCACTTTCTCCAGTTTGTCTTTGCCGACTGGTTGGTGCGTAGGGGTGCTGTTTCTGGCCGAAGTAGTTTTTGGACGTTGCTTTTATGAGCCCCAGGGTTTTAGCCTCTTCGTCATGTTCTTTGACCTGTTTGGATACGTCCCCTCCAAATAGTAGTATTGGTGGTTTGGAGGTTCCAGGTTTGCAGAGGCCTGCAAATTTGGGGTCTAAAGCCGGTTGGATAGCAGTCTTCCTAATACTGTTTAACTCGTATTGGGAGTTGCAAAATAAAGCCAGTGCATCTTGGTGATCTTGGGTCATCTCTTGTCCGTTCAATGTGCGGGCGAAAGCCGTAATTCCTGCTGTTAGGACTTTCAGAACGTTTTGTATTTTCAAGTCCCTGGCTCTGATCGATGCCCCGACATGTTTCCAGATGCACTGGTTGACACTTGGAACATTTAGTGATTTGCAGTTCCCTGGTGGTAAGTGTCTTGCTATGGTGTCCAATAATGCCTGTCCCTGTAGCTGGTTGAATGACATGTAGTCAATACTTGCCGCTATTTTGGGCTCCAGGTTTTGACCAGTTTGGTCGGGTTGAATGAACTGGAACACCATATCCAACAGGTTTTCTTTCACCCCATGCACACTAGGGGTATATTCTGCACACCCCTCTTCAGGGTCAGCCCAGAATTGACCCCCGTACTCCCCTCTGATGAGGGAGAAACACTGTGCAGCCCCACAAGAGGTACTGCTGTAGGACTTACTAGCTGCCCACTGTGGCTAGACTCCATCTCCCGGAGCCTGCCACTTTGGAGTATTTCCTCCAACAGCCGTTCCAACTGGCTCTTATGCTCTCGGGCACAGGCCACTCGCGGCTGCTCCTGATCCTGCAGCCGCTCCAACCGGCTCCAATGCTCACGGGCACTGGCCGCTCGCGGCTGCTCCTGTTCCCTCAGCCGCTCCAACCGGCTCCAATGCTCACGGGCACTGGCCGCTCGCGGCTGTTCAAAGTCGGACTGATCGGAGTCAACGACTCTGTCTGTTTTTTGCTTCGCTTTACCGCCCGGCCGTGGTGTAGATTTGGCCGGTGCGGGAGGAATTCGGGCACAGCTGTTCCCATTACGGGAGATTGGCGTGCCGTCGGCTGCTGCTGCTGGCTGCCCGCAACTCCGCGGTTCTCCCCGCCAGCTTTTTCACAGCCTTCGTGGATCTGGTCCATGCCTCCACTTGTAAGGTAAGTGGAAGGAACGCAGAGTCTCCTTACCTGCTGTTCCCGGCTTTTAAATTCAGCCGCTAAGGGGAAAGACGTTCCCCCTGCTGTGACTCGTTGCAATGTGTGTAGCGATAGCACGCATGCGTCCTGGCGGGGTTCTTCACGTAGTCACTCACGTGACTCCGAAATAAAATTGATATATGGCTGGACCTTTTCCCTAATAGAAGGGATTACACCCATTACTCGGCCCCGCACTCTCTATACACAAGAATACACTATTTTCTAACATTTTGGAAAGGATAAAGAGAAAATACACACCTGTGGAAGTGCAACAGTAGACTTAAGTGACCATGCACCTATTTACCTATCTGTTGATTTAGACCCACGTACAAAAAATGCCACATGGTAACTGAACTCGAGCCTACTCAATGATCTTAACTTTAAGGAACAAATTAAATAGGAGATAAGCCCTTATTTAGAACTTAATGATAACGGAGAGGTCTCTCCCGCCCAAAAGGGACGACAGATGGCGCAATGGGCTAAGTGTTCGGCTGGCAACCGGAAGGTAGCTGGTTCGAATCCCGCTTGGAGTGCATACTGTCGTTGTGTCCTTGGGCAAAACACTTCACCCACCTTTGCCTGTGTGTGTCCTTGGGCAAGACACTTCACCCACCTTTGCCTGTGTGTGTGGATGTAATTATGTGAAGCACTTTGGGGTCAATGCAAGTTGAGTAAAAATGTGCTATATAAATAAAGAAATTTTAATTTATTTTGTGGGATGCCTTGAAGACTGTTCGAAGAGGAAAAAATATAGCAATATCTTCATATAAGAAAAAAAATAAGGAATAAAACATTTGAGGATTTGCAAAATAAGCTTAAGGAACTAGAAATAAAACACAAATTGACGCTGGCGCGGAATACATTGGAATACATTAGGAATACTAAGAATGAAATCAACAATCTGGCTGCACAAGCAATCAAGAAAATGTTCACTCTCTTATTTTTTTAAGGTGTGCTTTAGAAAGGAGATGCCAAATAAACGCAAAAGTTCGGGTTGACTACCGAATGCCCAAAGTTCTGAGGTATTTGTTTGCACCATATGACAAAGATATCAAATTGAATCAAAATGCAAGACGACAGACATACAAAGAATGGAGGAATCACGTTCTGTAGTTGGAACATAAGGGGTGCTAATGAACCAATTAAAAGGGGCAAAATCCTTGCCCAATTAAAATCACTCAACGCTGACATAATGTTTCTACAGGAAACACATATGAAACAACAAACACAGATAAGATTTAAGGCAAATTGGATAGGTCCATCATTCTACTCTTCATTTACTTCTAAATCTAGAGGTATGCTATTATCATCCGAAAAGTCATAGCATTCAAATTAAAGAATACCAGATCAGATAAAGAGGGAAGGTATGTTATAGTTTCGGGAGAAATTTATTCCACCCAACTTACTATGATAAATATTTATGCTCCTAATTTGATTACCCTCAATTTCGTTAATCAAGTTTTGGATATGATATCAGAGTTTATCTTTCAAAATGTAATAATGGGGGGGGGGGGTTCAATTGCGTTTTAGATCCATATTTATATAAACCTATAAAACAAAGGAGATGTAACATAAGATCCAAGACTAGCGAACTTTTAATCACATATATAAAAAATACTAATATAGCAGATGTATGGAGAATTGCTAACCCAACTGGAAGGGAATACACATTTTATTCAGCGGTACATAAAACTTACTCACGAGCTGACTATTTCTTAGTAGACACGAAATTAATTCCATATACAATTAATCCCAAATACCATAACAGCATTATTTCCGACCATTTCCCGCTAACTTTTATATTAAAAGTTGAAGGCATGCCGGGTAAAAAATCCTTCTGGAGGTTTAACCCCCAAATTCTAAATCACCCACAAGGTTACACATACTTAAAACAACAAATGAAATTTTTATTTTTAGATTAACGATATGCCAGGTATTTCACCCTCTTTATTATGGGAAACTTTTAAAGCATTTATTAGAGGCGTTATAATTTCATATCAAACCTTCCTAAATAAAAAAAATTAATATAGAACAAATGAAGTTAGAACAAGCAATCAGACAATTAGAGTTAGACAATGCCAAAGACCCAAATACAGATAAACATAATAAGATAACGTTATTGAAATTTAAATTAAACAGAATTTTATCGGTAAGAGTGGTAAGATTATTCCAAATTACAAAACAGGAAAACTTTGTATTCGGTGATAAACCACATACACTTTTAGCTGGTCAACTGAAGAAACGAGAAAAGGAAAACACAATTATTGAAATTAACTCAGAGAACGGTGAATTATTAACACTACCTAAAGATATTAACAAACGATTTGCCCAATTTTATCAAAAATTGTACACATAAAACCACATCAGATGACAATAAAACTACAAACTTCTTAGATAAATGTAACCATCCAAAACTTGACCCCTCGGAACAGGAGGACCTAGGACTCAGATTACACTTGAAGAACTAGAGGAAACAATAAACGCGCTGAAAAATGGCAAGACGCCTGGACCAGATGGCTTTAATAATGATTTTATAAGAGATTCCATGAGATAATCACCGCACGTTTACAAAAACTATATACCCATGCCTTTAAAGAAAAAAAACTACCAGAAACATTAGCCGAATCAACTAATACGCTTATACCTAAAAAAGATAAAGGCCTGGAAGAACCAGGTTCATATAGAGCTTTAGCACTTTTAAATACAGATCAGAAAAATTTAGCAAAGACTCTAGCGAGAAGATTGAGTAAATATATTCGTAAATTAATAAACCCAGATCAAACGGGGTTCATGCCTAAAGGATATTCATTTAATAATCTGAGACGCTTGTTTAATATAATATATTCACCCAAAATAGAAGAAGGTGTATCAATTGTTTCTCTGGACGCAGAGAAATCATTTGATCAAGTAGAATGGTACTATTTGTATAAAGTACCGCAAAAAATTTAACATGGGAGAGAATTTCATTCTATGGGCAAAATTATTATATGACAAACCGACGGCAAGAATAAAAACCAATAATATGCTATCTTCAAAATTCCAACTATCAAGGGGCAATAGACAGGTATGTGCACTATCACCCCTGCTATTTGCCCTTGTGATAGGGCCCTTAGCAGAAAGTATAAAAACTCATCCGAATATTGGGGGATATACTGTAGGTGGTTATGCATGCAACCAAATATGTAGCTACTTCATTACCATTTGACACTCCCACCTTAGGTAGTATAACTGTAGTATCTGCATGCACCATCTCTCTCTTGGTTCCAGTACGTGTGTAGACCAGTTGTGGTCAGTGCTGGGACGTGTGGATGTAGTGTCTTAATAAAGACTTAGTGAAGGACTAAGGACCACGTCTAAAAAAACCTTTACATGGTGTCAGAACCTTTTAATCTGCGCCTCTCGTATATCGGGTTTTATTTTGCTTTTTGAGTGTGTGTGTAGTGATGGCTTCGTCTTGTCGCAAGCCTTCCCCGTTAGTCTTTGACGCCGACATCGCGGAGCGATGGGACACGTTCGTCATGGACTACACCCATTATGTGAATATTGCACACCGTAATGACCCTGCTGCTGTCAAAGCATCGCTGCTATTGAACCTTGCTGGGCCTGATGCCATGATGCGGGCTACGTCGTTTGTGTACAGTCCAGTGGTCCTGGGCGAAGATGACAAGATTGCTGAGCCAGCCGAGTCTCCTGACGACCCGGTGTGTCTGCTGAGGAAGTTTACTGAAATGTGTGACCTTCCCACGAACCGCATATTTGGGCTCGGTTTTTTTCTTGCAAACAACAGCCTGAGGAACCCGTGGAATGTTTCATTGCCGACCTCCGCTATCTAGCTCAGCGCTGTCGTTTTGGTGAGTTGTGTGACCAGCTCACGCGGGACATGTTAGTTACTGGCATGTTAGACCAGAAGCTGCGGGCTGATTTATTACGGAGGCCTGACCTCACGTTGAACGAAGCTGTGCATGCTTGTCGCATTGCTGAGGTTGTTACTCCGTTTCGTGGGGAGAGAGGATCTGGGAACCGTGCCGTTAGCGTGGCTGCTGTGTCTGTGCCGCGGCGGCCACCGAACAGTTTTAAACCACAGCCTCGCCCAGCTCCTACCCCTTGCCCTCAGAGTGCCAGGAAGTGCCCCAATTGTGGGTATGGACATTTGCCACAGTCTCTGTGCCCTGCTTATGGAAAAGCCTGCAACTATTGCAGAAAACAGAACCACTTTGCGGCGGTCTGTCGTTCCCATGGGAACGTCGCTCAGCCTCCTCGCCAGCTGTTAAACAATCTTCAGAGGATTGAAAGTGTCATTGATTCTCTGTACATTGAGGAGTCAAGTCCCGAGTCAGACTCCAGCATCTCTATGGGGGATGCCAGTGTTTACGTTCTCCTGCACAACCAGACTCGACTCCCCGACCCATCGGTGCTTGTTACTGTTAATGACAAGACCTTCTCTGCGAAATTGGACACTGGTGCCAAGGTCAGCGTAATATCAACATCACTCTTCCACCAGAGAAGGTCTAATGAAAGTTTGACTGCAGACCGCTCTGTGCTCCGAGCGTACGGAGGGGAGGAGCTGACACCTGTGGGGAGGGTAACTTTCCACTGCAAGCTACAGAAGACATCTCGTGACCTGTCTTTTTTGTGTGTTGGATTGTGATTGTGTGCCTATGCTGAGCAATCAAGCATGCCAGGATCTGGGTCTGGTTGCTTTCGACAGCACAGTCCATGAGGTGAGGGTGGTGCTGGACCCTGTCTCTGAATACCCTGACCTCTTCGATGATCAGCACGGTAAGCTGCCGCTTGTATATAAAATTACTACTGATTCCTCCAAACTCCTGTGTGCCGTCCGCCTCACAATGTCTCTTTCGCGATGAAAGACAACGTTAAAGCGATGCTGGACAGAATGGTAAACTTGGGGGTGCTAGAAGCTATCAGTAAGCCCACTAGCTGGGTGTCTACGATGGTTGCCACTATAAAAAAAAGGGAAGAATGAAATACGGGTCTGCATCAACACGAAGGACTTGAACACTGCCATTAAGCAGCCCCACTACCCTATGCGGACTGTTGAGGATGTTGCGGCCCAGGTTGGTCAAGCCACCGTATTCTCAGTTCTCGATGCTAGGAGTTCCTTTTGGCAGGTTCCACTGCACAGGGAGTCAACTGACTTGACAGCTTTTGCAACGCCATTTGGGAGGTACAAGTTTTTAAGAATGCCTTTTGGGATAAGCTCGGCGAGCGAAGTCTTCCATCGCTCCATGGAGCAATTGTTTGCCGGGCTGCCATGTTCCATCATTGTCGATGATATCCTCGTGTATGGTCGGGATGTCACGGAACACGACCGAAATCTCCGACGGGTCCTCGACCGGGCTCGCCAGACAAATCTCAGGCTGAACCCGTCCAAGTGTAGGTTCCGGTTGTCGGAAGTGTCGTATGTCGGCCACATCTTTACCTCTCGTGGCCTGAAGCCTGACCCAACAAAAACTGCTGCCATCTCCGAGTTCCCTGCACCTGTTGATGTCGCTGGCCTGCAGCGGTTTCTCGGTATGGTAAATTATCTGGGTAAATTTGTTCCGTGTCTAAGTGAGCTCAGTGCGCCGCTGCGCCTCCTGACAAAGAAGGATGTTGCCTGGTCGTGGAGTCCGTAGCACCAACAGTCGTGATAAGGAGTGATAAAAAAAAAAAAGATACATACACACGTATACACACAACAAACAAGTGGGACACATATCATTTAACCATCTTTCAAACATGAGTCCCCGGACCTGAGATCCCCCATGTCCCATTGCACCAAGGTGCGTTGTCCTCGCATCCGCATGGAGATATCCGATCTTAACTCCCAATATTTCCACCTCCCAAAGCAACAAAATCACTCAATGTTAGTAAAGTAACATAAAATGAAATGAGTGTAGTAATAATAATAATAACAATGATAATAATAATTTGAAAAATAGAAAGTAGAAATAAAGTAAAATAAACATAAATAAATAAATACTAAGTTGAAATAATTGCCATAATAGTTGCACTGCCAATGTCATTGCTAACACTAATGGTAATGGTAGTAATGATGATAGTAATAATAAGACAAAGCAAATGAACAAAATGGTGATACTGAATAAGCAAGCCAACGTATAAGTCAAAGTGCAAGAATAGCTTCCTTTGGTATTACATTGTATATCTTAAAATCGACAAGGTAGAAAGAAAGAGTTAGCGTTAGAGAAGTTAGCAAGTTGCAAACTGGGCTCTTGGATTAAAGCGCAGGGCAAAAGAACATCAATTAAGTACTGTTAAACAAAAACGCTGTAGGAGCACATTGGTATAACACAGCCTTGGCTGTAATGAGCTCTTATCAGCCCCAGACATTCCAATAGGAAGACTGGTGTAAACAAACTAGCCGAATGCTGGCAGCGTTAGCAACCAGCTGCTAAAAACAAGAAGGCAGAGACCAGATCACGAACCACAAAGTGGGTCCCTTAAGCCCAATGTAGTAGCATGTGCAGGTGAAGAACCTTTCAAGTATGATTACACATAAACATTATAAGGAAAAGTTGGTATGAGATAGTCACGAATCGTGGTGATTTCTTACCAGCCTCATACATTTCAAGACAGGGGTCTAGTATAATCAGCAAGGCCGAGCGCTAGCAATGGCTAGTTGCTAAGAGCAGTCAAGCTAAAGTTAGTCCATAGTGTAACCGTAGATTAACCGGACCCCTGTGCCACTCGGATATAGACGTACCGAGCGAAGTCAGTCGTCTGTGGGTCCCGGTCTGCGTCGACGGTAAAATGAGATGAAATCCTGAGCGTCCTCAGGAGATGTTAGTCGTCGCCTCTTTCCTTCCCCGGCCATGATGAACAGCTTGGCTGGATAATGAAGGGAGGGTTTGAGACCCAGGTTGTACAGCTCCTTCATAACGTCTCGGTATGCGGAGCGTTGTTCAACTATCTCGGGACAGTAATCTTCGAAAATGTGGATCGGGATATCCTTCTACTTCAGCTTACCCCTCTGCCTCCGAGCCTCACGCACCACCAACTCGCCGGTCTGGTATCCATGGAAGCAGATCACAACTGCTCTGGGTTTCTCACCAGGGCTTGACTTGGCTGTTAGCGTACGGTGGGCTCGGTCTAGCTCCGTGGCTGATTCCAGTGTGTGTTCGCCAAGAGTCTCGAGCAGGAGTTGAGAGAAAAAAGCTGTTGTTTGGGGGCCTTCGATGTTCTCGGGGAGACCGACTATCCTTATGTTATTTCGGCGACTCCTGCCTTCCAGGCCGATAAGCTTAGACTTTAGCTTGGCATTCTCTTCGGTCACCGTAGTTAGCATTGTCGCTATAGCTCGTATGTCTTGGCTGGTGGTATCGGCAAAATACTCTAATGACGAAAGACGGTGTTGGTGATCTAAAATTGTGGTCTGGATATTGTCCAGCTTCGTCTCCAATTTGGTGAACGCTGCGTTGAATTCTGCCAGTAGCGATACCTTGTGCTCTGTTAACATGGCTGCTAGCGTGGCCATGCCGGTGCTGGTCGTCGGGTCTTCCGTCTTTTGCACCTCTTTCTTTCCTCTGCCTGGCATCTTTACGGCGTGGAGAGGTGCTGTCAATGGTGTTTAAATATTTATGGGTAATTATAAAACTTAGGCTGAGCTATAATGCAAGTTGGAGGTGAACAGGTCGGGAGCGTGGAAAAGTGTGACTACTCCAACATGTCGCCCCCAGCGGATCAAAAATTTGTTTTTTACCACAAATATTATACCTATTCCAATCAATACCATTATACATACCAAAAAAACTTCTTTAAAAAGCTAGACTCTAATATTACAAATTTCATTTGGGACTATAAATTACATAGAATCCAAAGAAAACATGTGTGTAAACCCAAAGTCGCTGGGGGACTTTCACTCCCGAACTTTTTGTACTACTACTAGGCAGTGCATATGAAAAATATAATCTATAGGTTGGACAGTTCGGCCCACCAGTCAGAATGGATAAAAATGGAGAAAGAGGATTGTTCTCTTTTTAATATAGGAGCGACCCTGTTCTCCCCGATAAAAACACAACACAATATACAAGAAGAACCCAATCATCCATAATACAATACGAATTTGGAAACAAATAAAATTAACTTTAAAATTAAGAAATCTATCACTTTTAACCCCATTAGTTAATAATCCAGCATTTAAACCATCTTTCACTGATAAAACATGTAACCAATTGGAAAAATTCTACACAGATTATATTATTCGAAAACTAGATTGCACAAACTCTACCCAAATACTTCCCCCATTTGTGATAAATCTTTATCTCAAAATGCCACTATAACACACTCTTTTGTTTCTTCTATAGAATTACATAAATTTTGGAGCGAAATCTTTGAAATTTTCACAAAATTACTTAAGATAAAACTTGATCCTAACACTGAATTGTTTATATTTGGATTAATGGAAGACGAGAATGAATTGAATATGTTTCAAAAATCATTACTTAATTATGGTTTAATAATGGCAAAAAGACTTACACTGACATTTTGGAAAAATACATCGATACCAACGCTTAAAATGTGAATTTCAAACATGTTGAAAACCCTACATCTTGAAGAAATACGATTCCTCGTAACAGACAAAGTAGACCAATTCCAAAGGATTTGCTCTCCATTTGTCGACTTCTTAGAAGCATATGGTGCAATACAAACGTAGAAAAGATCCGTTTCAGGACTGGGTGAATGGTGGTCAAGAATAACAAATAGCTATCTCTCCGTTATTCTTCTGCTTTCTACCTCTGCATCTTTTCTCTTCGTTTTCATCTTTTCTCATTTTCCCTTACTCACTTTCTGATATCACATACCTCTCTATTTCCTTTCTATTCTTTTTCTGTCTCCTTTTTATTGCTAAAATAAAAAGAATAAGAAGCTGTACATGAATTGTAACATGCCAATATATACTAGGTACCTACTTCTACAAAAACAAACAAAAAAACAACAACAACAACAAAATGTTAATGTTCCTTGAACAGAGGCACTATGAAAGTGGTTACAAATCCATGAAAGTACTGGAACTGAAAAAAAAGCTGGCTGAAAATACTGTTCACAGAATCAGAGACCCAAGAATAAAAATATTGAAAAGTAAATTAAGTAAATTCAGGAAGCCTTTGAAATATTCTACAGAACTCTGGATTCTGAAGATCCATGACGCAGCCAACCCCAAGTTAGCATCTTTCTGAATTCCTTAGATTTGCCCACCTTAAATGAGGAACAGAAAATACAATGAATTGAGACATAACAGAGGGTGAATTAAAAAATGCAATTAGTTGGCTCAAGCTGAGCAAGTCACCAGGATCATATGGTTATTCGGCAGAATGGTCATAGCTGACAGCAACCGACAAGACTACATAAATGCTATTGAAAATCCTTGGGTAAAATTGACTCTTAAAATGTGGAAAACAGTTATAACAGTATAATTTATAGGAAGACACTACAATCCTAAATGGTGCGCATATGACACAGACTTTACTCCTAATAAATTAGATAGTATGTTTAAAGACTGGGCATTTAAAAGCATAACTGCTCTTTGTAACATTATGAAAGAAGGAAAACTGTTAAGTTTTGAAATGCTTAAAGAAAAATTCCTGTTAGTAAAACAAGACTTCTATCGATACTTACAGATGCTGAACTATGCTAATAATAAAAATGTTAAAAATATAACGGCGTCGAGTATAGGTTTGATGGGATTATTTAGGAAAGCGTATCTCAAATGTTGATAGTAAAATTATTTCATGTATGTATAAAGGGTGACTGAGTCTTAATCACACTCAATCTTATATATTAAAATGAAATGGGAGAAGGAAGGAGGGATAATCATATCCGAGGAAGAATGGACAGCAATATGGAGGTGTCAATGGAAGTGTACCAGCTCACAAAACTGGAGGGAGTTTAGTTGGAAAAGGCAGGTTTTAATACACCTTCTCAGAAATCCCATTATGGGAACTGGAGAAAATGTGAAGATTTAAAGTCCTCTGGGATTGCCCTGTTATTAAAGATTTTTGGAGAGAGTTACATGATGCCTTCCAATACATTTTTAGATATCAAATGTCCCTGGAGAATAAGACCATGTTTTTTGGATTCATACATGAAGACTGGCAAAAAAAGACAAATACTTACTGAATATATTGATTGTAGCTGGTAAAAAAAATCAATCACAAAGAAATGGTTATCACAGGAGAGCCCAACTCTGAATGCAGGGATGAACATCACAATGGACATTTATAAAATGGAGAAAATAACAGCATATGTTAACTTCAAACTAGTTATTTGTGTGACGCTGTGAAAACTGGGTTAACTATTTCACGTCTAATATGCCAGACTTTATTTTTTACAATTTGTTAATTATATGGTAAAGAAAGAATCACTCCCTAAGTGTTTGTAGTTTTTACTGTGTTCCTGTTTCTATATTTGTTTTGTACAATTCTCAAAAAGTGGCAATTGATGACAAACATAAATGGATGATGTGTACATATAGCATTATACCTGAAACCCGTTTTATGGAAATGTGTTTGCCGTGGAATGCCAATAAAAGAGTTGTTAAAAATAAAAGAAAATAGCTCGCAACCGTGATGAGCCACATGTTGCATTGGTCTTTCTAACGCGAGGCCTTGACTACAGGGTAAAGATGTTTTACTCCATTTAGTAATAGGTCTGATGAGAAGTCTCGAGGAGTGGTGTGCATTGTGCTAGTCGCCATGCGTTTTATTTTAAACATAATGTTATAGCGAGGATCGAAGATAGACACAACACGTTTCCAGTAACTAAGTGGGTGAGACAGCATCTCTGGAGAAAAGGAATAGGTGACGTTTCGGGTCGAGTCCCTTCTTCAGACCGGAGAGTCAGTGAAATGGAAATGAAATATACAGACGGTGATGTAGGGAGATATAGAATAGATGAGTGAAAGAATGCAGTGACTAGTGGGGTGCCGCAAGGCTCGGCGCTTGGAACCCTATTATTTACAATACAAAATTAAGATTTGGACGAGGGAATTAAATGTGACATCTCAAAGTTTGCGGATGACACTCAGTTGGATGGTAGTTTGAGATGGGATGAGGAAGCTAGGAGGCTGCAGGTTGACTTGGATAGGTTGGGTGAGTGGGCAGATGCATGACAGATGCAGTATAATTTGGATATATTTGAGAGTATACACTTTAGTGGCAAGAACAGGAAGGCGGATTACTATCGTAATGGTGTCAGATTTGGAAAAGGGGAGGTGCCTTGTCACATGTGACAATAAATCATTCCATTCCATTCCATCCCATTCCATTCCAATGCATTCCAAAGATGTACAGGTTGGTAGATTAATCGATTTTCGTAAATTTGACATTGTTCCAAGTGTGTAGGATAGTGTAAGCGTACGATGTGATCGCTGGGTACGTCCCAGTGTACCCAGGTTTCGTTGCACCTCCCCTTTCCCAAATCTGACACCATAACGATAGTAACCTCGTTCAAATCCTTAATATATATTGTAAATAACTGGGTCCCAGCACCAGTACCCCACCTGGGTACGATCTCGGTGGGCCAAATGGCCTGTTTCTACACTCTTTCTCTAACGTCTATGTGCAGAAGATCAGCGAGGAATCAAAGGCACTGAACTTGATCAGGTTCGCAGTGTGCTTCTGACAGGAGAGCCAGGAGAAATGGAACCGAGATATCCAGACGGTGATGTTGGGACAAATTGAATAGACGAATGAAAGAATGCAGTGACTAGTGGGGTACTGGTGCTGGGACCCAGTTATTTACTTTATATATTAAGGATTTGGATGACGTTACTATCGTTATGGTGTCAGATTTGGAAAAGGGGAGGTGCAACGAAAACTGGGTGTGCCTGTCCACCCGTCATTGAACGGGAGCGTGCATGTACAGCAGGCAGTGATGAAATCTAAAGGCATGTTGGCCTTCATTGCGAGAGGATGAGTATAGGAGCAAGGAGGTCCTACTGCATTTGTACCTGGTGAGACCGCACCTGGAGTATTGTGTGCAATTGTGGTCTTCTAATTTGAGGAACGACATTAATGTTATTGAGTGGCTGTGGCGTAGGTTAATTCCGGGTGTGGCGGGACTAACATATGACAAAATAATGGGTGAACTTGGCATGTATTTCCTGGAGTTTAGAAGGATGGAAGGCGATCTTATAGAAACATATAACCTTGTTAAATGATTGGACAAGCTGCATGCATGTAAAATGTTCCCGATTTTGATGAAGTCCAAAACTAGAGGTCCCAATTTTAGAATAAGGAGAGCCCATTTAGGACCGGCATGAGGACAAATATTTTCACCCAGTTAGTTGTGATCCTTTGGAATTCTCTGCAACAGTAGGGAGTGGAGGTCAATTCACTCGAAGTTTTCAAAAGAGATTTTGCTCTTAGAGCAATAGGAATCTAGGATATGGGTAAAAATCAGGAACGGGGTACTGATTTTAGTTGATCTGCAGTCATCATGTTGGCTGGCGGAGCCGAATCGCCTACGCCTGCACCTATTTTTCTATGTTTTTGTGTTTTTAAGATATGCAAAAAAGTTTCTTATGTTTGTACGACTTGTAGACTATGAGACTGAAGAAGATGATTTGCAATAAACTGCGACTTCGGTGGGGGAGAGATGGAGAGAGAGAGAGAGAGAATGCAGAGGTTACGTGAAGCGAGAGCAATCAATTTTCATACTACTGGGCTGTAAGCTGTCTAAGCGAAATATGAGATGCTGGTCCTCCAATTCGTGTATGGCCTCGCTCTGACAATGGAGGCGGCGTAGGATCCAAACGTTAGTGTGGGAATGGGAAGGGGAATTAGAGTATTTGGCAAGCAGGAGATCGGGCAGTTCCAGGCGGACTGAGTTAAGGTGTTCAGCGAAACGATCGCAGAGCCTTCGCTTGGAGTCGCCCATATATAGAAGCCAACACCTGGAACAGCGGACACAGTAGATGAGGTTGGAGGAGATGCATGTGAATCTCTGCCTCACCCGAAAAGACTATCCGGGTCCTTGGACGTAGGAAGTATAGGGACAGGCGTTGTAGCTCCCGCGGTTGCAGGGGAAAGTAGGTAGGAAGAGGGGGGGTTATTAACGATAAGGACATGTTAACCAGTGAGTTTCGGAGGATCCGGATTCTGCGGCAAACGGATAGGGTTGAAGGTGGGAAGATATCGCTAGTGGTAGGATCTCGTTAGAGGTGTCGGAAATATCGGAGGATCATATGCTTATATGATGGCTGATGGGGTGAAATGTGCGGACTGGGCGATACTGTCCCTGTTGCGACTGGGGGAGGGGAGCAAGAGCTGCGGGATATCGAGAAGACCTCAGTGACGGACTGATCTATAATGTAAGAGGTGAACCCTGGTGAATAAAGAATGAGTACATCTCAGATGTCATGGTATGGAACACTTAAACGTGGGCGCAGATGAGGCGCAGACGGAGGAATTGGGAGTAGGGGATAGAGTCTTTACAGGAGACAGAGTGGGAAGAAATGTAGTCAAGGTAGCTGTGGGAGTCAGTAGGTTTATAGTAGATGCCCGTCGATAGTCTATCTCCTGTGATAGAGACGGCGAGAAGAAGAAACGGTCGGGGATATCGGATTTGGCCCAAGTGAATTCCGTGCGGGATGGAAATTAGTTGTGAAGTTAATGAAATTCGGCATCGTAAATTCGTTTTCCTATGTCACAAGGAACTGCCTGCAACCTCCTGGGATAAAGAGATTGATCACAATATAACCATTACCTTAATAACACATATTTGTTTAGTTGATAACAAGAAAAAAATCATATGTCTGTCATGGGCATTTAATTCCTATGTAATATTAGTTCTGCGAGCTGATTAACGGGACCTTGCAGAGCATGTCAAAACGAACGAACAACGAATCTGGAACATATTCCGCGAGAGCGATCGCTCCCTTCCCGATGTAACGGTTTAATGTAAATCGGCATCTCGTGGAACACATTGGAAAACACTCTTGATAATGAAGCATTCACAATATAACTCCATTAAAGGAGTCATGACATTACATGTCCCCTAATTTGAGGAAGGACATTCTTGCTATTGACGGAGTGCAGCGTAAATTCCCTAGGTTAATTCCCGGGATGGCGGGGCTGTCATATGCTCGGATAATGGAGCAGCTGGGCTTGTATACTCTGGAATTTAGAAAGGTGAGAAGGGATGTTATTGAAACATAAGACTAGTAAGGCTTTGGAAACGATAGAGACAGAGAATTTGATCCCGATGTTGGGGGGAGTCCAGAATAAGGGGGGCACGGTTTAAGAATAAGGGGTAGGCCATTTTTAACGGAGATGAGGAAACACTGTTTCAAGCAGAGAATAGTGAGTATGTGGAATTCTCTGTCTCAGACGGTGGTGGAGGCCGGTTTTCTGGATACTTTCAAGCGAGGGCGAGATCGGGCTCTTAAAGAGAGCGCAGTTAGTGGTTATGGGGAGAAGGCGGGAACGGGGTTATGATTGGGGATGATCAGCCATGATCACATTAAATGGGGGTGCTGGCTTGACAGGCCAAATGGCCTACTTCTGTACCTATTGTCAATTGTTTATTACTGGTCGAAGTCTCATTAGATTTTACGTAAGTCAATTGAGTCAGCTGCAGATAAATATGCATTTGAGAAATCTACTGGAGAAATGTGGACTCAGTAGAACGGTTTGGTTTGGTGGATGTGAATGGCGTGTGGAGGGGCGGCATTGTTCTATATTATGTTTTGTTGTTGTTGCACAGTATGATGTTTACTTGTCTGTTGTGGTGCTGCGAGTACACTCTTCGTTGTTCCGCTTTAGAACAGAGGATAATAAAACAATCGTGACTGTTGGAAGATAAATCGCCCGGTGTCACTGGTAAAAGGCTGACAATACCTCACAGAAACACGCGTCATTTTTTCCAGGTGTTATGTGAATGTCGTGAGGCTCTGTCATGATTCGTCAATCTGGTCCATAATTGGTTCCTGAATTTAAATGTTCAGATGTAACGTGTAATATTGCAAAGATATTTGAAGAATGGGTTATATAACCAGACAGTATCCATTTAGCAGAGAAGAGACAGCGAGAGAGCCAATCTCTACATGGCAGATGGGACATTTATGTGCACAAACCGTCAGATCTTCTGCATATCAATCATATCTATGCACATTACCGCGGTAAAATCTGTAGACTGTCAATCTCTCCTTTATCTAAAAATATAGATAATGTATCTACACTGGCTTGTATGAACATCAGCAATTATCGTTACTTTCATCTTCTGTTTAATTAATTAGTGTAATGTAATCCGAAACCGCCTCTAAATGGGAATAACGGGTTATGTTGAAAGGGGGCATAAAGAATACAATGAAACTCCAGTTCAGTTGAATGTTGCTGTTGGAATGTGGGAGACGCACTCTACTTTAATGTCATCAAGTAAAGTTGTGACTTGGGCACCTTCATGAGTAAGAATTCAAGTGCGAAGGACGTGGAACGCATCGGGAAACTCAGAGGTTTTGCATTTAGTGCGGAATGGGGCGACCGCTGGAGTGAAAGGAAATCAGAGATGTCGCAGATTTTTCAACTGGAAATACCGGGCGTCCGCTCCAGTAGAAGTGAACATCGGGACCCGCCGTCCGCCCTACCCGGCGGTGTTCAATTTAAAGGGCAAGGGACGGGCCTGGGGACCGGTGGGGCTGCCGAAACCGCTCTACGCCGTCATGTGCTGGGATATTATTGTTTTAGCCGAATGTGAGTGACATTTTTTTTAATGTTTTAGAAAGATAGGTGAGATTTTCGTTCAATGCCCCCTCTTCACCAGAGATCCATAATGTAACACTGGGGTGACGTGTTACCTGATGTCATTTTAAACATCATTTGATAGGTTTCACTAACTTTCCAGTTAGCGCGACGGGCCATTGAAGTGCGTGAAGGAGCTGCTCTCTGAACTTCCCCTGGGTGACGGTGTAAATCAGTGTGTTTGTACACGTGTTCAGCAGCTGCAGCACAACTCCAATTCTTTCAAATTTTGCATATGGGTTTGTCAAACTTCGTATCCCAATTCCGTTGACACTTCGATAGTAAACAAAATGAGATATAGTTGTGACCCAGAGCAGGATAAAGCTGCTGGAAATTGCAAAGAGTAAAATTATTGACCGTTTACGGCTTTCCGCCTCCGGGTCTCCACGACTGAGATCGCGGAGCCTCCTGCGGACCCGATTGGCCATTAAAATACGTCTCGCCGTGTGCGCATTAAAGAACAAAATCAAACAGAATGGAATCACTGGGGTCAACAGCGGCTCCATCCAAGAAAATGCGATCCATGCGGGCAGGAAATAGAAGTCCGATCGGATTCGGCAGCCATTCTGCCTGTAGAAAGAATTATAAGCGAAAGGCCAGGGAGCGTTCTGTAAACAGAAGAAGGTACATAGGGTCACCATAACCACCGCCGCGGTTCTGTCGGTGCAGTATCTGGATCTCAGATTCTGTTTGCAGATGGCCACAAACCTATCAAATGTGAATGCGACCGTGAACCACACTGAACAGTCTACGGCCGCTGCGGACAGGAAGAGAATACACCTGCACACAGGAGTGTAGTACAGGATTGTGTTCCGCCAATAAAGAACGGCAATCCGATTTAAAATCACTTCGCAGACAATCACCGTAAGATCTGCCGTCGCCATAGCCACCAGATAACGAGTGATGCATTTGGAGAGATCGCACTTTCCACGGGCTAGAACCACAATCGCCAGTAGATTCACTAATGGAGTAAGAAAGAAGCAATGGTGATTATGTGGACAGAATAACTTCCAATTGAGTAATGGGTGGGTGTATATTATTATTATGCTTACTTTCCTAAAATTGTGAAAAGGATGTGATGGACGGAGATTTCCCTTGTTTTGAATGCGATCCCTGACACTGCGCTCACGAATAAACATTTCACCTAACAGTGAATTAATCAACAGAGAAACACCATCCTAGCCACACACTTATCTCACCACTGCCATCAGGCAGAAGTTAAAGGCGCCTGAAGACTGTAGCGTCCAGGTTCAGCAACAACTATTTCACCACAGCCATCAGGCTATTAAACGCAACGAATAAGCTATGAGCTCTGAACTGCAAAATACTATATTATTATTTGCTATTTGCACTATATTTGTTAGTCATTGAACTTTTTATTTCTTCCTCATTATATACAATCATCACACATTCACATATTCTGTTAGGTATAGCAGCAGGTAAGAACTTCATTGTCCCGTCCGGGACATTTGACAATAAAACACTCTTGACTCTTGACTTGACTCTAAACAATAATACAAGAACAATTCTATACCAGTCCCAGTAAACGGCAAACGATGAAATAAATACATTCAGGTTATTCCCCAAACCCCGTTCCATGGTGCAACCCAGCATTTAGCACATTTTGTCACAGTATGTTCACTTTATTTTCATCATTGCCGTTTCCCAATTAAATGTCGTCCAGCCCATCCCACATGCAACCGTCAAGTGACATACCGGGCACTCCAATTGTTGCCAGGATTGGGTAATATTAATATTCAACCGACAAATGTTGCGGGCGACCCATTTCTCCTTCACAGCGACCTCGGAAACGCAGTAAAAAGCTTACCGATGTTATATTGGGTGTTAAACCACAGAACATTTATAAGCCAAGGAAAAGATTAACGAGTTATTGAGATTACCTCCCTGTGGACATTCATTACGGATTTTGCTCCCGTGTGATGTTATACGACAAAAATCACGAGGGTAGTCGTTCATTGCACATGCACAAATTCAGCACGTACGGAACAAACGAACTGTAAATTAGGTTTCCTAATAATATTTCGAAATTAAATATGTTCCACGAGGTTGCAGCTGTAGAAAGTCGGACAAAAATATCAGTCAACAACGCACGATACGATGAAATCATTAATGTGGAGTGTGTATGAAGGAATTGCAGATACCGTTTTAAGCAACATGGCTCCTACATACCGGTCCCTAATTAATAGCATGCATTTAGGCTGGGAGCCGAGGAGCTTTATTCTACTGTTTCGTGACCCTAGTCACAGAACTACCTGAAATGTTCACATATTGTGCCAAAATATTATATAAATCACACTGAAACTCGTCAAGAACAAAACTTGCACATTTTTAATAAATTAGAGAAAAACCGGAAAAATTCTCGGGTATTTTTAGTTCAATCAAAGCACGTTTGACATTGAGTCGGACGCCAGTTGGCCAATCACGCGCTTTATTTCATGCTAGCTGGGCAGGGAGCACACAACATGCCTGAGAGGACTTCACTGATGCCTGTTTTACTGGAGATTCCGATGAAGGATCTTTCTAGTTCTGTGGAATACATGTCGTGGAAACTTGCAGCAGGGTAATTGAATGTAGTGAGAAAAGCATTAAGAAGTGTGAAGAATGTGCAGCTAAGTGGATAGAAGTGGAAGAAAGTCTTGAAAGCAAAGTCGCTGCTGAGATGCTGCAACACAAAGTTGTGAAACCAGTCAAACTTTGTGAATCACTGAACTGAAAGGTAAGATCTAAAGTCTGAATTTGTGAAAATTGATCTGTATGGACTTTAATTAATTTAATTTCACCCTTTATAATGTGATTTGGAGGCAGTACATTCACTCATTCATTCATTCACTCACTCACTCACTCATTCACCCACTCACCCATGCACTCATTCATTCACTCATTCATTCACTCACTCATTCACTCACATTCATTCACTCATTCACTCACTCATTCACTCATTCACTCATTCACTCATTCATTCATTCATTCATTCATTCATTCATTCATTCATTCATTAATTCATTCATGAAGTTGAGGGCCTAAACTATGTGTATCCAAGATAAATTAAACATTGTCACTATTGCCAGCTTGTTGTGGTCGAATAAGTCTTTACCTTCTAATTTCGGAGCTGCCTGCGAACACTTACCGAGTACAAGTGCTCCGATCGTGAGGCGGATGTACTTAACATAGTGAAGCCGCGGTCTCAACTAAGAAGCGGCCGATTCGCGAACGCGGAATCGCGGAGTGTGTTTGGATCATCTCCGGGGGGGGGAGGCTGTACATGGGCCGTTTCCAGACCCCGACCACGGGAGAAAAACGGACGAATATTCACTGCACTCTATGGGCTGCCATTGGAGTGAGAAATGGCTGATGTTTATGTAGAAATGGATTGGTGTATGTGAACTTGAACTAATTTATCTATGGTAGTAACAGTGTTATTCTAATTAACATGAAGAAGAGGTTGAAATTTTATGAATTGTCCATGCAGACTTAATGAGTATGAAATGTTATTTTGTAGCTTCTGCCTGATCCTCCACTTGAACTTGAACTAAATTATCAATGGACTTATCAAAACTTATCAAAAGACTCGGAATCTGATGAAGAATATTCAGATGAAGCTCAGATGTAATGTAAACAAATAAATTGGGGAAATAAATGATTATATAAAGTTCTATTTTAGTGTGGATCGTTTCACTGTTTATTTGGTCAAATTATTTAAACAAGGAGTGAATTACTTATGATAATGGCATGCTGATGATCATTTTGCAAAGGCACCATCGGGGGGGGGGGTCTCTAACATAAATATAGGCTCATTGTAGCTTAAAATGAATACTCATTGAGTAAACATCAGAGCATTCCATTCTTGGTCAGGATGTGACATTTACATCAGAAGTAAGTAGGTCTCTTACAGGTCTTCCCCAGTCCCACTATGGCCATTACCCCACTCTCCCCACCTTGGCAGTCAGTGGGGGTTCAGTAAAAGGAGGAACCCAGAGGATCTCTCCTAACCCTTTAATTAAGCAGGTTCATGAGCCCTTAAAACTGGGACCTCTGCTGCAGTCTCATTAAATTTCCTATTAAAGCGACTGGAAGATGTATCTCTACATCTATATTACTAAAAGTCTGTTCCTGACCGGTTTTGGCCATCTGTGATGCGATTTCCGAGAGAACGACGCCACCTACGGCCGTCATTTTTGGCCACCTTGCTCAGAGCCCCCCTCCATCGCATGTGTGCCGAGCATTTCACCCGTCGATTACAAATGACAGAGATATTAATGTTTTTACAAAATTCCCCATTCTCTCTGCTGCCCCCGCTGGCGGCAGGGGGGAGAGACTATAAAACCAGGAAGCGGTGTGCCACACAGTCTCTTCAAGATGGAGGAAGGCAGAGGGTCACGTTTCTCTGAGCTGTGAATAACACTGAACACATGTCTACTCAAATGTAAGTGCCCTTAGTGGTTCTAAAATGCTTGCAGAATGTGTCTATTGGTTCTAAAGCTTGTAAAATGTGTCTATTGGTTCTAACGCTTGCAAAAAATGTCTATTGGTTCTAAAGCTTGCAAAAAATGTCTATTGGTTCTAAAGCTTGCAAAAAATGTCTATTGGTTCTAAAGCTTGCAAAAAGTGTCTCTATTGGTTCTAAAGCTTGCAAAAAATGTCTATTGGTTCTAAAGCTTGCAAAAAAATGTCTATTGGTTCTAAAGCTTGCAAAAAAATGTCTATTGGTTCTAAAGCTTGCAAAAAATGTCTATTGGATCTAAAGCTAGCAAAAAGTGTCTATTGTTTCTAAAGCTTGCAAAAAGTGTCTCTATTGGTTCTAAAGCTTGCAAAAAAATGTCGATTGGTTTTAATGCTTGCAAAAAATGTGTCTATTGGTTCTAAAGCTTGCAAAACAATGTCTATTGGTTCTAAAGCTTGCAAGAAATGTCTATTGGTTCTAAGGCTTGCAAAAAAATGTCCATTGGTTCTAAAGCTGGCAAAAAGTGTCTCTATTGGTTATAAAGCTTGCAAAACAATGTCTATTGGTTCTAAAGCTTGCAAAAAATGTCTATTGGTTCTAAGGCTTACAAAAAAATGTCCATTGGTTCTAAAGCTGGCGAAAAGTGTCTCTATTGGTTCTAAAGCTTGCAAAAAGTGTCTCTATTGGTTCTAAAGATTGCAAAAAGTGTATATTGCTTCTAAAGCTTGCAAAATGTGTCTATTGCTTCTAAAGCTTGCAAAAAAATGTCTATTTCTTCTAAAGCTTGCAAAAAAATGTCTATTTGGTTCTAAAATGGTTCATACTAGTGCTCCAGAAAGCGCCCCCCCCCCCCCTCTCCCCCCCCCCCTCCCCCCCCCCCCCTCCCCCCCCCCCCCTCCTTCCTTCCTCCCCTGGTTGGCTTGGCTTGGGTGTGTCTTGAAATTGAAATGCACTACTTACTGCAAATGGTGGCATGAAGTTGAAAATCACTACTGTAGATGGGTTATGCATGCAACCTATAATGTAGTTACCGCATCACCACTAACCACGCCCCATCATATTAGTATAACTGTAGTATCCTCCCATTGATCTACGGCGCCCGATCGTGGTCACTTGCGACGCCTCTCGCTTTGGACTGGGTGCTGCCTGCCTGCAACCCCACGCTGATGACTCGCTGCTGCCCATCTCCTATGCCTCTAGGACCATGACGGATACAGAGCAGCGCTATGCTCAGATAGAGAAGGAGCTGCTGGCGGTGGTTTTCACGTGTTCGAAGTTTAAGGACTTCCTATTTGGCACCAGGTTCACCGTTGAGACGGATCACCAGCCACTGGTAACGATACTGAACAAACCTATACACTGCGCTCCTGCCAGGCTACAGCGGATGATGCTGCAGCTACAGCGCTTTGACTTTAAAATCATATATAAGAGGGGCACCGAGATGCATGTTGTTGATGCACTGTCCCGGGCATCCTGCGACCGGCACCCCTTCGAGCAGTCGGACTTACAGGTACTGAACGTTAACTTCGTCCCTTCCCAGCAACTACAGTGCTTGGTTGCACATACCGCAAACGACCCCGACCTGCAGCAGCTTGCTGCTGTCATCAAGCGCGGGTGGCCCACCAAACGGAATTCGTTGCCTGCCAGCGTCCACCCCTATTTTTTAGTCCGCGATGAGTTGGTCCTCCGGGACGGTATTATTATCAAAGGACACAAAGTTGTAGTCCCTGCTTCGCTGCATGGCTTGTATTTTGACGCCGCCCACATGGGGCACCCCGGGGCAGATGCCACTATCTCACATGCACAGGAACAGTACTACTGGCCGGCCATGGCTAAGTACATCCAGGCCAGGGTGGATTCCTGTCCGGACTGTAACTCTCTTGCCCCGCATCAGCAAAGACAGGCAGCAGCCTGCCCCTGACATGCCCTGGTCTTCTCTGGCTGCCGATATTTTCGACTGGCGTGGGAAGCAATACCTTGTGCTAGTAGACTCTTACTCGAATTGGTTCGAGGTGGACCTCCTCCCTGCCATCACCTCCGAGATGGTGATCAGCAAACTTCGCCGTCACTTTGCCACGTTTGGTTCCCCTGTCCGGCTGCAGACAGACAACGGACGCCAGTTTACCAGCGCCGAGTTTCGAGCGTTTGCTGCAAAGTGGAACTTTAATCATTTCACCAGCAGCCCGGAGTACCCGCAGAGCAATGGTCTTGCTGAACGGGCGGTCCGCAGCGCTAAGCACCTGCTTGAACAGACCCGCCTCTCGAACGGGGATTTCTATCAGGGTCTCCTGAATCTTCGGAACATTTCCAGAGACAGTACCATGGGATCCCCTGCCCAGCGACTCATGTCCCGTGTTGTCCGCCCTCCGATGCCTATTGCCCAGCAGTCCATGATGCCCAAAGTCCTGCAGCCTGCTGATGTCCAAAAACGCATTGCCCAGAAGCACGAGATCCAGCGCCGCTCGCATGATAAATCCTGCCGCCCTCTTTCGCCACTGATGCCTGGACAGGTCGTCCGTTTGCAGACGCCCACCGGCTATTCCCGACTTGGCACCGTTGTCGGGTTTGACAGCGCGCCATGATCCTACCTCGTGGATTTCGAAGGGACTGTATACCGACGCAGCCGCCAGCACCTGTTGGCGGTTAACGAGCCCAAACCACCTCCTGCGATTCCGTATACCCCTCCATCGCGTGTCGAGCCTTCCTCCACTAACGTACCCTCTGCTCCTTGCATGCCACGGTCGGTCCTTTTGCCTCGGGTACCCCCCCCCCCTGCTCCTCCCGGGTTTGCTCCCCAGGCTCTGTTGTCCCCTGCAAGGTCTTCTTTCTCTCCCACTTCCACTCGTTCTACCCCTACTGTTTCACCTGGCTCACCTGTGCCTCTCCGTTCCCCCTCCAAGCTGGGTTCTCCACCCACCTTCTCTCCCCCTCCTGTTTCTGTTCCTGTCCCTCCTCCTATTCTTTCGGGTGGGGAGGGTGAAGGTGCTGTGCACACTCGCTCGGGTCGGATTGTAAAACCTCCGGCTCGCTACGGAGAGTATGCTTAGCTTTGCAGGTTCTGTATAATAAACCTGCCACTGTTGTAACTTGTTTAAATTGTAAGGGGAAGGATGTAGATGGGTTATGCATGCAACCTATAATGTAGTTACCTCATCACCACTAACCACGCCCCATCATATTAGTATAACTGTAGTATCCTCCCTTTGTTCCTCCCACTAGTTCCCAGTACGCCTGAAGGCTGGATGCAGTCAGTGCTGGGACGTGTGTGCCATGTGCTATATTAAAGTACCAGTAAAGGTTACAGTGTGCCAGCTATCACTCCTTTACAACTACTTACTGCAAATGGTGGCTTGGGAGCTTTGGCTTGACGTTGAAAGGCACCACTTACTGCAAATGGTGGCTTGGTTGCTTTGGCTTGAAGTTGAAAGGCACTACTTACTGCAAATGGTTGCTTGGTTGCTTTGGCTTGAAGTTGAAAGGCACTACTTACTGCAAATGGTGGCTTGGGTGTGGCTTGAAGTTGAAAGACACCACTTAATGCAAATGGTGGCATGACGTTGAAAGGCACTACTTACTGCAAATGGTGGATTGGTTGCTTTGGCTTGAAGTTGAAAGGCACTACTTACTGCAAATGGTGGCTTGGGAGCTTTGGCTTGAGGTTGAAAGGCACTATTACTGCAAATGATGGCTTGGTTGCTTTGGCTTGCAGTTGAAAAGCACTACTTACTGCAAATGGTGGATTGGTTGCTTTGGCTTGAAGTTGAAAAGCACTATTACTGCAAATGGTGGCTCGGGAGCTTTGACTTGAAGTTGAAAGGCACTAACTGCAAATTGTGGCTTGAAGTTGAAAGGCACTACTTACTGCAAATCGTGGCTTGGGTGTGGCTTGGGTGTGGCTTGAAGTTGAAAGATACCACTTACTGCAAATGGTGGCATGAAGTTGAGATGCACTACTTACTGCAAATGGTGGACTGGTTGCTTTGGCTTGAAGATGAAAGCACTACTGCAAATGGTGGCTTGATTACTTTGGCTTGAAGTTGAAAGGCACTACTTACTGCAAATGGGGGGGGGGGCGTTGGTGCATTGGCTTGAAGATGAAAGGCATTACTTACTGCAAATGGTGGCATGAGGTTGAAAGGCACTACTTACTGCAAATGGTGGCTTGGGTGCTTTGGCATGAAGTTGAAAGGCACTACTTACTGCAAATGGGGGGGGGGGCGTTGGTGCATTGGCTTGAAGATGAAAGGCATTACTTACTGCAAATGGTGGCATGAGGTTGAAAGGCACTACTTACTGC
Organism: Amblyraja radiata; assembly: GCF_010909765.2. Taxonomy (NCBI): domain Eukaryota; kingdom Metazoa; phylum Chordata; class Chondrichthyes; order Rajiformes; family Rajidae; genus Amblyraja; species Amblyraja radiata. The sequence goes on along the minus strand of NC_045958.1, from coordinate 103,113,990 downwards.
AAATGGTGGCTTGGGTGCTTTGGCATGAAGTTGAAAGCACTACTTACTGCAAATGGTGGCGTGGGAGCTTTGGTTTGTGGTTGAAAGGCACTATTGCTGCAGATGGTGGCTTGGTTGCTTTGACTTGAAGTTGAAAGGCACTATTACTGCAAATGATGGCTTGGGTGTGGCTTGAAGTTGAAAGGCACTACTTACTGCAAATGGGGGGCGTGGGTGCATTGGCTTGAAGTTGAAAGGCACTACTTACTGCAAATGGTGGCTTGGGTGCTTTGGCTTGAAGTTGAAAGCACTACTGCAAATGGTGGCTTGATTACTTTGGCTTGAAGTTGAAAGGCACTACTTACTGCAATGGTGGCTTGGGTGAGGCTTGGGTGTGGCTTGAAGTTGAATGGCACCACTTACTGCAAATTATGGCTTGGGTGTGGCTTGGGTGTGGCTTGAAGTTGAAAGACCCACCGGGTCCCACTTAGTCTAGTATATATATATAGGTATAATCATATATAGTTTAAATGGACTGCAACACGGAAATAATCTGCCCATGGTGTAATGTGGGATTGGCCAATAGATGACGTTCATTTTCCCGATTTCATTTTCTAATTAGTGTGCAATTAATTAATGTGCAACTTTTGGCAATGATGAGTTATGACTTCCTTCTCAATTATATTTCATCTACATCTGTCGATGCTTTCAGGAGAGAGCTAGACAGAGCTCTTAAATATAGCGGAGTGAATGGATACGGGGATTAGGCAGGAACGTGGTACTGATTGTGGTTGCTCTGTGTATGTGTGTGTGTGTGTGCTTGTGTGTGTGTGTGTGTATGTGTGTGTGTGTGTGTGTGTGTGTGTGTGTGTGTGTGTGTGTGTGTGTGTGTGTGTGTGTGGGTGTGTGTGTGTGTGTGTGTGTGTGTGTGTGTGTGTGTGTGTGTGTGTGTGTGTGTGTGTGTGTGTGTGTGTGTGTGTGTGTGTGTGTGTGTGTGTGTGTGTTTATTGGTTGCGGTGGGGTGCAGATTGCTGTCCATTGGCCAGTGATTTCGTCACAGCGCCTAGTTGGTTGCAATAAGGCCGGCTAAACCTTGGTACACTGTGTCAACAATGATTGATTGTGTCAACAATTTATTGGATATACCGACCTCCGTGAAATCATCCCTTATCTTGGCTGCGTCAATTTCCACGCGAAACATACCACTGGTCTTAAATGATCCGAAGATGAGGAAATTTACCCGGGAAGGACTTCTTGCCGAGCATGTTATGATGCCGAGGAGAGCTGCGAGACGTTTTTTCAACATTCTCCCTTAAATTGTACGCATTAGCATCCGGGAAAACTTCTGTCTGCGCACAATTGCAGAATCCCTCCCCACTGACTTCTATGTGAGCTAATCATAACCTGCGACACGTGCCTTCATGTTTCATAAAAGACAAGACACGCAGTGACTTGCGGTGAGGTCAATGGCTGGGGAGGCACTGGCTAATATCAGTGGCCCGGCTCTCCCTGTATTGATCAACGCGTCTCCCCGAGGAGAGAGAGGGGTGGAGCCGTGGCTGGGATTGAGGGATAAAGAGAAGGGAGGGTGAGAGAGAGAGAGAAGGGAGGGAGAGAGAGAGAGAGAGA